>NC_133430.1:6612747-6691338 GCF_011762505.2 Arvicanthis niloticus | reverse complement strand
TTCTTCTGCTAACTATTAGAGACAGATTAAATTTAAAAGAGATTTAATTTGTCAGTTGTCTCGAACATTAATGGAGGATAAATTATGCCTGCGAAGGGGTATGTGTTGCTTTTGTCTCACTGGGCAAGGCTGTCCAGGTTAGCACTGGCACAATTAAGAGTTCAGTGCTTACACTTTGCCCAGCCTCTCCCTGGCAGCTGGAGAGCATAAATTACCACTGTGGACACCTTCCTTGGGGCATTGCAGGGATCCTGCCCATCGAAGTCCCTGTTGAGAAAGTGAGTGATCCGGCATTCAGCCCCAGGTCCTTGTAGAAACCCTGGAGGAACTGTTCAGGTCCTCAATGAGGCTACCACCCTGAGCACTCTGTCATGGCTCTGTCCCTCTGGTCTGGTGAGAAAGCATCTGAATGTGTACATATGTGTGCATGCGTGTGCTGGGCATCACTCTGCTCTTGATGAATCTGGTAGCGGTACCCCCACCCCCACCCCAGCACTGCCAACACTGGCACAAGTGGTATGGAGTTTTTTCCTTGGAGCTAGGAGGGGCACACTCTGTGGCCATCAGTGGAGCTAACAGGAAGTGTCAGCTGGGTGTGAGAGGACTGAAGGATTTGTGGGTGGTTTTCTATGTTTTCCTCAGGCTCACTTCTTACAATGCTATTGCTGGCTTCCAGGGTGTAGGGCTGGGGAGAGACTCAGGGTACAGAGACCAGGAGGGAGGAGTGGGTCCAGGAGAAGCGATGAACCGAGAGATCACGAATGAGGTGCCTTTCTAGAGAGATCGCTGGATCAGAGTCCTCTCTGGCTTCCCCAGAGTGGAGTATTTTGTGGTAACATAGGCTGTATCCCCTCCTCAGGTGCTGGACCACGTATGCTGCAGGCCAGCAGTGGGGGCCTAAGCTGGATTCTCCCTGCAGATAACCCTGGATTGCTGGAGTCCTCCCACACTGACGATCAATTCCCATAATCAACTTGACTAGATTAAGAAACACCTAGGGCATTAATGAGGCACACCTCTGGCATACCCGATGGCATCTCCAGAAAAGGTTACCCCAGGAAGAAAGATCTGTCCTGGGGGTTGAAGCCTTCCATAGGCTGGAAACAGTGGGGAGCTGAACAGTGATATGCATGTCCCTGCTTCCTGGAGACAAAACCAACAGTGTGCCCTGATCCCATGGTCCTGCCACCATAGTGTAGCCTTTAACCCTTCAAAGCATGAGTCCAAATCCTTTCTTAAGTTATACACCCCCACCCCCACTGCCACCTCCCCAGGGCAGGGCAGGGCAGGGCAGGGCAGGGCAGGGCAGGGCAGGGCAGGGCAGGGCAGGGCAGGGCAGGGTGGGAAAACTCAGTCCTTTCCCTCCTGGCCTTTCTGTCATTGGCCCCATTATAATGATAGCCCTTATATCTGAAACAAAAGGCAAGGCCTTAAGGGTGGGGCTCAGGGTGGGGCTCAGGTGCACGCAGGATCCCAGACCCTGAGTATCCCACACTCCAGGGTAGGGGTGATGACCCCCTCCACTCCCTCTTCTCTTCCACCTGCGCTCCAGTCCTCAGCACCCCAGGGGGAGCTTCTGGGGGCCTGCCCCATGCAGACCTTCCAATTAGAGTCCGTTAGTGAGGCCCGATCCAGCTCAGGCACCTGGGCACCCCTGAGGGGCAGGGATACGGATTAGGTCACATTCAGCTTTATCTTTGTAGGGGGATCAGCCGGTGGGTGCTTTGGGTCCCCAGGGTCTCCAATTACAGCCCCTTAGCAGGAAGCAGCAGGGTTGGGTAGGGGTTTGCATGAGTCCCTAAGCTCTCCGCTTGGGCCCCAGCCTGCATCTGAGTCCCGCTTTTGATGGTCTCAGTCTCTCCACAGTGCAGAGGAGAATATGGCAGGCTTAGGGTGACTCCAAATGCCTGACCCTGGTGGCTTATGGTTCCTGTGCTGAGAAGGTCTGGGAAGTTACAGATCATCACTCAGACTGGCACTTCATCACCGTGGCCACCCTCTGGACATGCTGAGCTGGCTTCCCTTGATGGAGTTTGGGTGCGTGTGTGACAGAAGACAAGAGGAGCCACCTGGATCAGTGCCGTGTTCATCCCTCATACTGTTTAGACAAGTATCTACAAAGAGCATACAGGTGATAAGAACCCAGGCTCGATGCATAGAGGGTCCCTTTCTGGCCACAGGGCTTTGCCATGCCGCCTACGACATGGTGATACTGCTTTTTGACAGTGTCTGAGAGCAGTTTCGTCTGTTTCTCAGCTTGGACCCTTCTCATCTCTTGTCCTGTTGGCCAAAACCGCTACTGAGCAGGTCTGTCCTGGGAAACAGGGTGAGAAGGGCCCAGGACTGTAGGCCACCCCAGGAAGGAGGCAAAGGAGAAGATGTATGATCTGAAGTGCCAGCAATTTCTCACCAGGTACATTATAAAGCAATTGTCACTGTTTCTCCTCTGGTCATGTCTCTTCTGCTTTTTCTCCCTGCACCCCAGTTTTCTCGCTGGCTGTTAAGTGGACAGGATTTCCTGGGAGGTGGGGGTAGCAGGAGGGCTGGGACGAGGTGGGCTCTGGTCTGAAGGCTCCTGGCTGGGAGGCTTCCCAGTTCTCCCAGGGCCAATACATGAGCCCACCCAGCAGCACACACACCACAGCTGCCCCAGCGAATCTGCACACACACATGGCCTCTAGCAGTGCAGCAGGTGTGAGTTTTATGGGGTCTGATTCTTCATTCTTCTATTGAGCTGGGCAGGGAAAGGGGAAGCTGGCTCCTGGCCAAGGCCGACAGTTCCCGCCACCACATGGCTCCTTGTTCATGGGCACCTGCTGAATGCCAAGCAGTCTGGTGGTCCCGCCCAACCGTTAAGGGCCTGCTTTGCATCAGGTATGGTCCAGCACTGGTTTGTCCACATCTCCTGAGGGCTCACCGGGGGGCAGCTTGCAGTGCTTTTGGATGCCACTAAGACTGTTGGAGGCTTTTAACCAGGCTCAGGTGGACTGTCTGGTTTTCTGTGTCAACTTGACACAAGCTGGAGTTATCACAGAGAAAGGAGCCTCCCTTGAGGAGATGCCTCCATGAGATTCAGCTGTAAGGCATTTTCTCAATTAGTGATCAAGGGTAGGAGGGCCTATTGTGGGTGGTGCCATCCTTGGGCTGGTAGTCCTGGGTTCTATAAGAAAGCAAGCTGAGCAAGCCAGGGGAAGGAAGCAAGCCAGTAAGTAACATCCCTCCATGGCCTCTGCATCAGCTCCTGCCTCCAAGTTCCTGCCCTGTGTGAGTTCCTGTCCCAACTTCCTTGGGTGATGAACAGCAGTGTGGAAGTATAAGCTGAATAAACCCTTTCCTCTCCAACCTGTTTATTGGTCATGATGTTTTGTCCAGGAATACAAACCCTGACTAAGACACCAGGGATGTGTGTAAGAGTGAGCATGGAGGCCAGATGAAGACATGCTGGCGGATGGCAACCAGAAGATGAGGCAGATCACCTCTCAGCTTGGGATCCCTCAAGCAATGTCCACCCAAGATAAAAGATGGCAAGGGGACCATGAGCTCACCCCTAGCAGAGGTGCTGTCTGGACTGGAAAACCAGGGGTGCTTAAGCTTCAGGGCCGCATGGAATTTGGGTAGGTGTAGGAGACGCCGGCACACACTCTGCTAGCAAGGGAGAGAGATCAGAGAAAGTTCTAAAAAGAGGAAGGAGATACCATTTTCATCTACAGGAACCAGAAAGGCCCAGAAAAGTAGGGCTAGATAGACATCCTGCTTCATCTTTGAATGAGAAGATGAACCTTTGAATGAGAAGATGACATCTGTTGAATCTTTGAGAAGATTCATCTTTGACCTCTCTGTCACCCTGGACATCTGGGAGGCTCAGCTATGGGGATGAACCCATAGGAGTCAGAGGCTAGAGGCAAACACTTGTGTGGTTCTCAGGGCCCATCTTCCCCTGACTCGTTGGCACTGGGTCCAGCTCCGGCCAGACCCTGTTATCCCTACAGTCCTTGTCTGCAAGAGTCGTTCTCACCCCTGAGCACACCTGGTCTTTCAGCCAGCAGCGGCACACGAACATACACTTGCTCTGGGGAGAGTCCTCTGGCTTTACTTGGAGCTTAGTGGAGTGCACTAGGAACATCGCCCCCTGCTGGTGGAGGTGTGGATGCTTTCCCTGGTCTTATTTCCCACTCTAGGGCCCCAGGAGCGAGGACCTAGTATCCAAGGACAGCTGGCTTGAAGGATTCACCTTGAGGGCTCCTCTATGAAGGTCATGCAGGGTCCCTCTATGAAGGTCATGCAGGGTCCCTCTATGAAGGTCATGTAGGGTCCCTCAAGGTCCCTCAATGAAGGTCATGCAGGAAAGGCTTCCCCATCACTGGTGGCTAGTCTCTTTCTCATATCCATTTTCCCTCCCTCTCGGCATTTGCCCACCATCCTGCTACCCTGGGATATGGCTTGAGTGTTTCTCCCAAGGCCTCATGCACTGACATCTAATCCCTATCACGGGGTATTAAGGGAACAGAAAGGTAATCTAACTGTCTTGTTTACAGGTGGGGCCTCGGAAGGTATCAGAACCCCTGTGATCCGATTCTGGTACCTTTCCAAGAGGAGGAGAAAGAGCAGGAGACACATGTGTGAATGATGCCTTGGGATGCTACGTGTAAAAAAGCCACTGCCAGATGTGTCCCCTAAACCTGTTTCTATCAAAACTTATCCATTTTATGGGCCTGTATTGACAACAGGAATGAGCCAATATTCTTGCTTCCTTCTCTCCCTCCCCCTCTTCCTCCTTCTCCCTCCTCTCCTCCTTCCTCCCTTCTAACTATCACCTTTTTTTAATCACTTGGATTTGATCAAATCTTGTGTGATTTTACAACCAAGTCATTAATGGCCTGTTCTAGGCCACTAGAGAGGGAGGTCAGGGACCAGAAGGATCCAGAGAAGGCCCTGGCACAGGCTGGAGGTGATATGTGTATATGTGTAATAATGTGCGTGTGTGTGCATGTGTGAGTAGTGATAGGTACATGTGTGTACATCTGTGTAGTAACAGGTACATGTGTGTGCATGTGTGTGTGTGGTAATGGGTATGTGTGTGTATAGTAATGTGTGTGTGTGTGTGTGTGTGTTGTTTGTAGTGGGTGCCTGACCAAAACCAGGGATAATGGACAATGATCTGGTGGGATGGTGCTGGGGAAAACAATAGTCCCCGTAAGGGAGGCTGGAGGGTGTGCGACACCTCCTTCAGGAGAAGCACAAGTGCTTTGGTCCAGGTTGCTAATACCAAACATGTCTGGCCATGGGACTCACCAGGGACCAACGCATCTCAGGTGTCATAGACCCGCCGGCCCTGTGTTTGTTGAGTGCCACTATATATCTTCTATGGAAGCTAGATCCAGGCAGGTGCCCCTAGCAGCCTCTGTGGGTAGCTTCCAGCTCTGTTTGCAGCAGCTAGACCCCGCTGGACAATAGTCACCTCCTGAGTGGTGTCACTGGGAGTTCCAAGGGCAGAAGCCTTCTTCATGGGCAGAAGCCTTCTTCATGGGCAGAGGCTGGAGTCTCTGACATGCCATGGGCAAAGCGGGCATCCCGGGCTCTGGCACTGCTTCCCTGGTTGAGTCTTCTTCTTCTGTCTCTCGCTCTGTCATGTGTTCATTCTCAGGGACAGAGGTGGACAGGGCTCGCAGAGGTTGTTCAGCAAGGCCACAGTGCAGACGAAGGCTCTATGCCGAGGCAGAGGCAGAGGCAGAGTGAACGGATGGCCTGTGTTGTTCTGCCTTCCTCTACCTGGAATCTCCTTCTTCTTGACTTGAGACGGTTTGGATTTTGATATGGCCAGGCTCGGCAGCTATGACTTTACCAGGCAGGCAGCCTGGGACTTTGTTGTCTGGGGACCACTTCTCTGCTCAGGCTCCTGCCAAGCCAGGTCCTAATCTGGGGGATCCTCATTCTTCCCTTATGACTTGGAGTAGGAGCTGTGGGCAAACACCTGGCTTAATGCCCTGGATCTTGGGGTCACATGGGGCAAGAGGCAGGGTCTGGGGGCAACAGAGTAGACATTGGGCTGAGCTGAGACACTGTCTCAGGTCACAAAGGGCTAGTCAGGTTGCCAGAGGCTAGCCCTGTGCTCTGTTACCAGGCCCCGACCTTGTTGCACTGTGTTTTGGGGATAGCCTGGGCTAAGCTAGTACTGCCCTGGTTTACAGTAGTTCTGGGTCTTTGTTCAATGGTGGCTACTCATTTGTTTTTTAGGCATACCTAGTGTTGTTCTGGGCTTCAAGGTAACTCCTGTGACAGGAACAAACTGATCCAAGCCTGTGGGAGGAGCAATCAGCGGATCGAGGGCTGGTCAGTAAATTAGAAAGGAGAATGCCCGCTCTACTCAGGGTCGGGCCGAAGGCTCCACACTATGAGGTGAGACAGGAGGGTGGGGGGACAGCTGAGTTACTGCTCATGGCTGCCAGGCCAGGGAGGAGAGATGAGAGCCTGCAGCCCCGCCTGTCCTCTAGATGAAAGGTAGCCGGGCAGGCCGAGTGCAAGGGAGGAGACACCAATTACAGATGAGCACACCCTCCCCAGGCAGCCTCCCGCCCCTCCAGGATCAAACGCTGCCCTCCTCTCTGACTGCCCCGGCGGCGGCAGCTCCGTGTCCAATTATGAGTCTAACAGGGCGGGTGGTAGCTTAATGTGAATTCAGCCATTAGCCCGTCCCCAGCAGCCTCTAATGGCACTGCTGTGTGTGCTCACATGTACCTAACCATGTACAGTGCATGTGTATGTAAGTACATATATGCGAGAATACAACACAGTGCATATACATGTGTGTGTGTGTGTCTGTGTTCATAGGTGACTATGTGCCAAATGCATGAACGTGTCATGAGAGAACAGCACAATGCATATGCATATGTGTTTATATGTGTCCACATGCCAGTACATCCATGTGTGTGTGTGAGAGAATATAGTACAATGCATACACATGTGTGTTCATGTGTGCCCATATGCCAAGTGCATGCATGTGCAAGTCTATCTGTCTATCTGTCTGTCTATCAGGACAGTACAATGCATATGTGTGTGTATGTGTGTTTGTGTGTGTGTGTGTGTGTGTGAGAGAGAGAGAGAGAGAGAGAGAGAGAGAGAGAGAGAGAGAAAATATGGTACAATGTATACATATGTATGTTCATGTGTGCCCATGTGCCAAGTGCATGTATATGTGAGTCTATCTATCAGTATAGTACAATGCATCTATGTGGGTTTTTTTTTTTGTGTGTGAATATGGTACAATGCATACACATGTGTGTTCATGTGTGCCCATGTGCCAAGTGCATGCATGTGCAAATCTGCCGGTCTGTCTATCAGTACAGTGCAATGCATGTATGTGTTGTGTGTGTGTTATGTGTTGTGTGTGTGCGTGTGTGTGTGTTCACATGCTCAGATAAACCAGCCTTGGTACCTCTTACACCTTTCCTCATCGGGGATAAGCTTGGTGCCTGCTGCATGAACAGTCCAGCCAAGCCTCCTCTTCTTGTTCTCCCACACCCCACCTCCTTCCCACAGGCCACCTCATACCAGCTCCCCCACACCACAGCCACCCCACACTCCACACGTCATGTCACACCCCCTGCCACCACACATCCCACTCCACGCCACATGCCATGTCACACCTACCCAGGTACATCATACCCCACCCCACATGACACACTGGCAGCTCGCCCCACCTGTTCCTGACATAGCGCCCCACACTGTACCCCACACTCAGCCCATCTCTTATCCCACTCCTTACCATACACATGTACAACACCCAACATACACCCAAACCTGCATCACCCACTGCACATCCCAAAACACATGCCATGTCTCCCACCCCACACCTCTACCCCTAATCCACATCATAACCTAAGTCTGACTCCACACCCACTATTTCTACAGCCCATATAACACCCATACCCTACGTGACCCAAGCCCCACCCACACCCCACTGCCATATTCCGACACACCTGCCTTGGATGGTTCTGACCCACTGCTTGCCTGCCTTATACTCGAGAGAAGAGTAGTTCTAGCAGAATCTGGACCCAGAGGAATAAAGCCTTCATTTGGGGAAACTGAGGCAAAGTGCAACTGAGGATCACAGACTTAGTCATTGTCATAGGCCCAGCTCCAAGGCCACCTCCTGAGATAACCGGCTTTTCCCTGGCTATGTCTCTCCTTGTTTAGGCTTTGCTTTCCCCCTAAGAATCAGGGGCCGACCCTAGACATCCAATTCCTCAGAAAAAAAAAAATCAAAGCCCTTGGGCATCTGTACCTGCTAAGGGCAAACAGAAGACTCAGATATGGGGTGGCAGGCTGCCTGCTCCTCCTGGTTCAGGCCCTGCCTTGTCTGTTCCTTGTGGTGCCTCCATGTGAATGGGCGGGGCCTGTTTTCAAGACTGGGATGCGGGACTTACACACTGCAAGAACTACACTGACAACTACAAGAGTGATCAGTAGTTCTACTTCAGGTTGTCTCTGGCTGCCTTCCTGCTGAGCCAACCTTCCTAGCTTCCTTGGAGATCTGGTCCATTCTGCTCGCTGACAGGTGTGGAGGAGTTAGATACCTGCCAGGGAGGGGCCCTGTAGCTGGTGTAGCAGGCCAAAGCTCTCCTTTCTGGAGGCCCTGGAAGGATTTACCCCCCATCCCCCCCACCACACCCATTCTACCTGCATCAAAGAGATGTTGCCAGACACTTCCTTACTGAAGCACCTCCTGCATGGACTCACTGGGCAGGATCAGCAACATGGGTGGGGGAGCCTCAGTACTCCATGCTGGTGTCTAGTTTTGCCTGGGATTCCTTGAGCGCCCCCCTCCCTGACCCCCTCTACATACTTTGTTATTATTCCCTTCCAGGGCTTGCTGTCTGTTTAGACTGGCTGACTTCTCTTCCTTCAACCCACCCCAGATATGGAATGCTTCTCCTGGGTTCAGGCCAGTGAGACACTATCTTTGTCCTGAGAGTTTACAGAGAGAGTCCTGACACCTGCCGCTGGGCTGTCCTCTCCATGTGTGATCCCTGGAATCTAGGCTCTTCACTCTGCATGCCCGGGGTCCTTATCACTGCTTTCTGAGCCCTGATGATGCCACTCCTTGGCTCCTTGATACCGGGTCCTGCTGGGTTCTGACATAAGACAGCACACACACCACTGAGTGCTGGCACGGGGAAGCGCCCATTCAGCTCAGACACACAGCAATTGAATCCTCAGGCTGACGAACATTTCAGCAAAGCTGTAATTAAAATGCACTTGGGAAGCACTTACTTGTGTCTAATTAGACCTTGGGTTTCTATGGAGATCCCTTTCGTTGTAATAGGAACATCCTCTCCAGCGATTGCAGACCAGGGGCCAAGCAGCTGAGTACAGACAGCTCTGAGCCATGGCTGACCAGCCCTCCCTCTCTTCCATCCTTAAGGAACCCAGAATGATATCCTCTTCCTGCATCACCACATCACCGGGAGACTCAGGAGGATTCAAGCTAACAAAAATGGCTCTTGGAGTTGACTGGCTGTCCAGGAGGCATGCTAAGCTCCCTGCTACCCAGGATTCCACTCCTCTTCAGAGACAGAGGCATCCAGGCTGAGGAGGTGTTGAACCTCAGAGGGCCCATTGTCTTCAGCTGGAAGAAGTATCACCAAGACCACCCTGGCATCCAGCCAGGCCTGGCCTCTCCCCAGGAGAACCCAACCAAGTGTAGATTGCCCATCCTTCCGTGCACAGAGTGGCTGATCCCGAGGACAGAAACAACCAGACAACGCTACAGGACCTGGGACTCCTTCAAGGGAGCAACTACCTACCTTTGAAGTGCCTGGTCTGTGACAACACTATGTCACACCAGTTCGTGCTGTGTGGCAGTTAGGGTCTGCCAGGGAACTGGGAAGCAAAGGCTGACAACACCTGAAGGAGTCACACACCCTGGCTTCTTCACCCTGTCCCACCCTGTTTTATCAATGAGTAGACGGAGGCAGGACAGCTCAGGCCAGGAAGGACTTAGGGAGACTCAGAACCAGCTGATCTCAGAGCCAGTGGTTGGGAAAGCGACAGAGGACACTATGAGGTGTGGGAACATGATGGGGGGTGGTGGTTATGATCATGTATGCTTAGATGAGGACTTGGCCTGGTGAGGGGGAGGGAGGCAGGGAGGAAGGGAAGTGTTCACTAGGGAGTAGCTCTGTGACATACTAGGACTAGGTTGTCCCGAGGGCCCTTAAGAACAAAGGGATTTCTCTAGTTCAAGGCCACACCACCCAGGTGCACAAGCTGAATCTTCCAGGTTCCAGAGTATTGAGGTGGCAGAGAGTCAAACGGGGACATGGCATGGGACAGTATGACACATGTGAGCACTTGTCATCTGCCCCATGATGCTGTTGAGGAAAGAATCTCTTTCTATAATAAAACAGAGGGGCTAGAGAGACACCAGAGTGTATAATACTAAGAAAAAAGTGGCTATGGGACGGGGTGGTCCTCAGAGCCCAGGAAGGCTGGACAGATGCTGGCAGCCTGGACATGCCTATGATAGACCTCCCTGCCAGACCAGGCAGCCACCAAGGCTGGGCTCATGCCCCAAGCCCCTGTCTTTCTCTGCTGCCAGCTGATACAAGCCTCCAAGGTCAGCATTCAAAGCTGCCTTAGGGTCAGCCCACAGGGACCTAGCATGGACCAACATGAAGGGAGCTTTAGGAGCAGGGACTGCCTGTGAGCACAGGCCAGGGAGGGAACCAGGCTGCAGAGGGATGAATGAGGGCAGGTGGGCAATGGGGGTGGGGAGGAAAGGCTGACCAGGGCACATTGTTGCTAGGAGGACAAGGCTGGGAAACTGAGTCAAACCATCCTCACTGGGATTTCTGTGATGTCCTCAACAACACAGGGCTGGAGGCCGGAGGATGCTTCAGGGCCCACATTTTCATCACATGGGCTCCTGAGATTGTGTGGGATGGGGGGGGTCTACAGATGTCTTTTCTTCCCTCCTTTTCCCTCCCTCCCTCCCTCCCTTCCTCCCTCCCTTCCTCCCTCCCTTCCTCCCTTCTTTCTGTTTGCAGTGCTGGGGGCTGGACCAGGACCAAGCATTCTCCACAGCCTCTTTTTACTTTTTATCTGGGGACAGGATCTCACTAAGTTTCCCTCGCTCTGTAGCCTCCACAGGCCTTGAACTGCTTCAATAATCCTCCTGCTTCAGCACCTCCCGAGGTACTTCTCATTGACAGTCTCTCCTCTGATCTTGTGGATACTGTCTGGGTGGTTTTAGCTGGAGGTAGGTGCTGTGGGGACCCTAAGCGGGTAAGATGTTTGTTAGTTATATCCACTTTGCCCCTGCCTCACCAGCACGCCGGCTGCTGGCAGCTGTGCTTTGTTCTGGACAAAGGGCAGATTCTGTCCTGGAAGGATCAGGGCTGCCAGCAGGGAGGGGCAGCTGATGTGAAACAGCTCCATCTGCTCTCCATGCCTCCCGCCTGCTGCTTTCTGTTGGGATACCTCTTAGCACCTTGGAATGAACTATAAGAGGCAGCTGGCAAGGCCAGCAGGACACTGACTATGTCTGGGTTTGGGCAGTGATAAGAGCCCTGGCACCCTGATGAGAGGAACTGGAGAGACCTTGCTCCTGCTCTCATGCACCTGCACGCTGTCCCCAGCTCCTCTCCTGGACCTGCATGTGACAGTGAAGGCAGGGGATGGGGTTTTAGGATCTGTAGGCTGGTAAACCTAAAAACTTGCAAAGACATAGTCCTCAACTAGGGGAACCAGGTCCACAGGATAGAGAGGCGTGAAGAAGCCAGTGTTTTGTGATGGGCATTGGGCATCCTCAGTGACAGTCCCCAGCAGCCGGGCCACTCATGGCTCCAGAGCTCAGGATGGGTGGAAGGAAGGACTCTCAGCAGATTCCATGTGCATCCATCTGGGGTTCTTGATTCCCCCTGGTATTCTAGTTTGTATCCCCGGAATCCTGACTGGATTCCTAACTGCTCTTGCTTGTCTGGCTGTCAGCACCCTGATCACACACAGCTCCAAAGCACCCTGATGTCAGGGGTCTTGTAGGGAGGCCTGCCTTCCATCCCAGAGACAGACAAGAGGTCCCATATCTGGTTCTAAGAGGGCACTGTCATTTCTTATTACCAAACAGGAAGAAGTCTTGGAAAAACAGTTCAGGTGCAGGGATTCAGTAACCCCACCTGGTTGGAGACCAATCTCTACTGACCTACCGGTACCTCAGGACTAAGTGGGGCTGGGATTGGAATTCAGACTTTTGATGCTGAGTTCTCTGTGACCCGCAGGGTGCTGAGGGGAAGAATGTGAACCTAGATATGGAGGTCAGCTGACTGCACTGTGGCTCCTGGCTTGGGAGGGGGCTTTCTCGCCCCTCTGTGGGAAGCAGAGGATGATGGGAAGCCTGGGTTCTGTGTGCTGCCAACACACAGATCTGTGCTCTTGTGGCTATGTGTTGCATCAATGTGCTCAGCCAGTTCCTAGCCTCCAAGATCTTGGTGGATTAGCCTCAGACATCAGCCATTTCAGCTGAAGGCCTGGGGCCCTTTCACCTGTTTCTCCTTAGCCCAGAAGGCTAGACTGGGCCCCTTTGTGTAAGCTCCCTGGAGCCTGGGGCTCAAAGTGGCAGGCATAGAGGTGGATCCAGGACAGTTGAGAAGTGTGGAGGCCCCATCCCTGCTGCTGGTTAGGAAGTCCAGCTTTGTCCCTACGTCTTCTTTCTGGGACCTAAGTATCCTTATCCTAGACAGTAGGGATTAGGCTAGGAAGTGTTGCCCAGAAGAATACAATGTTGACTGACTGGTGTCTCTGGTGACTCCAGGGTAGACCCGGCTGTGGAGCTGTTTCCTCAGTGCGGTTGGAGTTAGGCCAGAACATGTCTGTGTGGGTGTGTGCATGTCAATGTATAGGAGGCCGAGGGCAATCTGCAGGAGTCCTTGTTTTCTGTGTGTGGGTCTAGCCTGTGAACCCAGGCTGTCTGGTTTGGTGACAAGTGCCTTTACCTGGAGCCATCTTGCTGGAGCCAAGAAATTGCTTCCAAAGGAACTCCAGATAATTCTTTTTTTTTTCTCTTCTTTGAGTCAGAGTCTTGCTCTGTAGTCAAGTTGCTTTTAAACTTTCAATTCTCCTGCCTCTGCTTCCTGAGTGTCAAACCAATAGGAGCCCTACTATTGAGAGAGCAAAGGGTTTATTGTTGCCTCTTAAGCAGAAAGCACAGCTGGAGGACCTGCCTCTGTCCAGCGGTTACAGCTATGCAGAGTGGCCCAACCCCAGCCCAGCTGTGAGACAGGAGACAGTAGGGTCGTTGGGTTCCTATGGAAGCCGTGAAAACTCACTTCAGAGAGACTTAGAAAGGAGATTTTTATTTTGTGAGCGCTCGGTTCGTGATCTGAATCGTGTCCCCGAATGGAGACCGTACAACATTTTTATAGGATGGTAACACAAAACAAGAGTGACCTGTTGCATTGACCAATCACATTTTGACACAAGGAGTTAAAGAAGAAAGTTAATAAGGATGTTAACATGGGTGACTGGGCCTTATCTGGGTCCCCTGGTTTCAGGGTCCTTGATTCAGCTTTTGCAGTCAGGTGCCTTTTGGACTCTGACCCAGAATTTTAGAATGCTGAGGGAACAAAGGGGTGGACAAGCTGCACACAGATAATTAAGTCAAGAAAGGCAGCACACTTATGACTCGTGCTTACATAACGGGCTAACAGCATCTTCCCTCTACATCCTTCTCTGGCTGACAGACAAACATGGAACACCCGAAGGAGCAGGACAGGAAGGAGTTGGGCTCCAGAGCCTGGGAACATGAACTCAGTTTTGATCTTGTCAGCAAGGTGGATCTTGTTCCTGAGATGGCTGGACTCGGGAAACTGCATTTAGGATAAAAGGAGACATTGCAAGAGCCCTAAGTAACCCAAGGCAATGCTGCCAAAAGCTCAGAACATTCTCGAAGCTCCCCCACTAACTGCAAAAGGTAAGAAATCTTCCAGAAGTTTCTCACCTCATGTACCTGCTTCCCATTCCCAGTCCTCATTGCCTCTAATGGTTACAGTCTATATAGGCCCAGCCTGGGTTGCCTTAGGAGCCGATGGTTCAGGCCTCGCCCTCTCCTCCCGGGAAGGCAGGTCACCCCTGCGGAGTGCTAGCGGCTCTGGCCTTGTGGTATTTGCCTCTATGTGTACAATCTGACTAACGTGCTCCACGAATTGTTTCAAAGTAAAAATAAACCCCAGTGCCCCTGTTTCAAAACAACAGCAAACCCACCATGTAGGCCCCTCCCTGACTGCAGGGCCTGAGAGCCAGGCCATTTACATAGTCCTCTCCCCTCTGCTTTTTATCAATATTTGATGACAGGCTTCAGGATGCTTTTGGTGGCAAGTCCTTCTGGAGCCCCTTCTCATGTGACAATGATGGAACAGAGGCCTCAGCAGGAGCTCACATCACAGGTCACCTCCTTCCCGAGGCCAAGGTGGCCTGTGATTGGCTGGGCAGCTGTGGCCGAGCCAGGGGAGTATGGGGATGAATCCTAATGATCTGGGAAGGCCCTGGCAAGCCACCACGCAATTAGCAGCCTGTGGATGTCTGGGTGGGTTCCAAACAGAGGCAGGGCTAGGGTCGGGCGGGAGCAGTCACATCAAGGGGGTGCTCTGCAGGTGGACGGGGGCGGGGGGGGGCTTATATACAGGATGGGGGTTGTCTCCAAGAGAGACCCAGGGAGGGGCATTTAATTAAGTCCAGCAGCTGCTCAGAAACCATAGTCACGCCAGAGCGGTGCCTGATGTCTCTTTACGGGTTACAGGGAGGAGGGCCCTCCCCAGTACAATAGCACACGTGGCTGCCCGCCCCCTCGGAACACCAGCCTCTGCGAGAGTTCATCGTTGTGTGCATCCATTAAACTGTGTCTTTGGCAGTGAGACAGCTCCGTCTGGTGACAGGGGCTGTCGGTAAATAAGGGTGCGGTGACAGGTTCTGGGGGCCTGGGATGAATATACAATGTCAGTTTCTCACCTCATCCTGGATAAATGGGAGGGGGCGACGACGAGGCAGGCAGGCAGGAGGGTCAATTTGCGGCTGCTTGGTGTCTCTGGTCTGGATTCCTAGTCTATAAATAACTGGGTGCCTTCAGGAGGCCCAGACATGCTGGCCGCAACGGGGACCTATGTAACGGGCCATAGCTGACTGTGGAGCAGGCTCTGTAAAGCCTGACAGCCGTTTCTCTGATATACAGATGTTCCCTGGCTTAGAGATTCTTCCGAACATGGATTTATTATTCTACAGGAAAAAAAGCCTGACATTCTGTTGACTCAGCCCAAAGTACTTGCTCTGGGGCCAGAGGCCTGAGCTTACTTCTCTGGAGGTTGGCACCCAGACCTGGCTCACTCACAGATGGGACAGTCCCAAGACCTTCTCGGGACCACAGGGAGACCCTACAAGGGAGTTCATTTCATGCTCATTAACCTGGACTGGCCAGAGTGGTCACAGGTGGCTTGATCAGTCTCTACTTCTACCTATGGTAGGTTCAGCATGGTGGAGAGAGCTGGGGTATTCCTTATCCACTGAGAGCTGTGTGCTCCCCTGGATGGGCAGGTAAGGGCCCAGAGAGGGAGTCAGGTCCCCTTCTCGGCTCCCCTTGCTGGTCTTGAGACACCGTGGTCACTTCATGCTCTTGTGCTAGATGCCCCCAATCTGTATTTCTAACCGAGGCAGCTTCATCTTGGCAAGAGTCGGAATTCCTAAACGCCTCTCTCCACAAGATGTGGCTCAGCCCCGATGCCCCTAGGAGTCTCCTTGAGTCTTCTTTCCTTGAGTCTCTGGAGCTGTGGCCTAGGACACAAGGCACCTACCAGGTTCTCCCCAACACAGACTCCCTCTTTTCCCCTTCCCAGCCTCCCACCAGGATGTGCCGGCCCCTCCATGCATGCAAAGGGCATTCTTCCTTATCTTTCTCAAGCTCCTGCTCTGTAAGCTGGGCAGCACTGGAGCTGGGCAGAGCACACCTGTGTATGAGTGGCAGCCGGAGGGCCACAGAGCAGGCCATTCAAAGTTCCTTGTCTGACAGTTGAGGGCCCTGGGTCCTAGAAGTTCCCACTCTTGTTCAGAGGCTCTTGTGTTCTCTGAGCCACAGTAGAGTGCCAGGCTCTGGAGGGCACCAGGAGATGAAATCAGTGGGAGCTGGCAACAGCTACAGGTGGAGTTTAGGGTCTAGTCATCAGTGGGAGCAGGACACACACAGGAGATTACAGGTGTGCATGTCAGCATCCAGGGTGGATGAAAAAAAAAAGTGGGTTGAAGCACCAAGGGCACCAGAGCAGCTTGGCAGGCAGGGTGGGCATTGGAAAGCATCCCATGGCTGGACCTCAGGGTACCAGGTAAAGAGGAGAGCTTCCCTTTGCTTGTGGGGAGGCTGTTTGTGAGGCCCCAGCTGAGGGCCACATTCCAGGGTCTGGTAGGGAAACCCCTTGGGTAGTGGCTACCAGGGTGGCATATAAATCCTTTGGGCTTGGGAAAGGCCAGTTGGTAACCTGCCTTCTTGGGCCAAGAGCCAGGCAGCATCTTACTCTTGAAGTTCTGTGGTCTGTTGGCAGCTGAGCCCAGCCCTGATCACTTTACACAGAGTTCCTCAAGAGACTGCAGCGAGCAGCTCCTCTGGGCTTGACAGGGAAGATAAAAATGATGAAATGTTTGTTCTCTGACATGGAAAACCAGGCTCCTGTGTTTGGGTAATTGGAAAAAGATCTTCCGGATTGCACTGGCATGCTGCAGGTCAAAAACCTGTTCTCCTGGCCGTGCCTTAGTGTAGGCACAGCGCGGCAGCCTTGATCAGGTGCTGTAGCTGGCTGTGCCTAGCGGCACGATTATATGAGCGGAGCTGAGAAGCGGGAGCCCCACCATCTTCTGAGGGGTTTACAGAGTACTCTGTTCCTTGCTCTGAGGGACTCTCTGTGAGTTTGGGACTAGCCTAGTCATCACATACCTCCCGGGTCCCTAGCTCAGCATGCCGGAAGCTTCAAGAGATATTTGGTGGGATGAGTTGACCCAGAGGAGGCAGGTAAAGGGCCCGCAGCAGTTTAGTGACACATGTTGATGCTTCCGCACAAGGCCTGTCATACCAGTGCATGCTGGTTAGCCAGCTCTCAAAATCCCAAACTGCATAATCAATTTGTAACCCCGGGCCAGTCTCTGAAGTGTCCACACCCCCACCCAGTGAATTCTCTTAGGGTCATGGCTGTTCAATACCCACCCTGTGGGTACCCAGGACACAGCAGGCAGAACCTCAGATGGCTGAGTGGGGGTGGGAGGGTGCCTGTGTGCAAGGGCTTGACACGACAGCTGAATGCAGAATGGTACCAAAGTGGAACATCTAAGTCGCTTCTCACATAGCAAGGCCGGGCCCACGCCTACACACCTTCTATTCTGCCCGAGGTGGCAAGTTGCGCCAACCATGGCTTCTCACTCAGGTCGTCTGAGGACAGCAAGTATGTGGTTAGCCCTCCCTCTGTCCCTAAAGTGGATGGGCCAGGGGATGGCAGTCTGCAGCCTGGGAGGCACACATACATTCTACTGTTGTCTGGCTCCTGCTTTGCCGCTCTGGGGTCCAGCCCTTGTGGGTGGAGCCAGCTTGGGCAATGGCACTGTGCTGCCCCAAGGGCGTGGTGCAGAGAATCTTAGAGACTGGAGTCTCACACAGAACTTCTCTTGACCCTCTCAGGTCTGGCCTCTGTCATCAGAACACAGAGGCCTCTTCTCTCCTTTGACCCAAGGGTCTGTCTGGTTCCTGCTCCTCCCAGTTGATGCCTTCTTTGGCCTGGTGGTGACTGTAGCTAACTAAGGCCATGACCCTGGTGCAGCCTGTTAGGCAGCTGTGTGCCTGTACTCTTAGCTCTTCATGGTGAGCCGAATTGCAGCCAAGGTGAGCCGGGGGGGCGGAGGCTCCATTCATACTCTGACCCGGAACTGCTCACCCAACTCTGTAGCTGTTTTTCTCTTCCCCTTGTTCCCTGCCTGAGTGTCCTGATATCATTGCCCTGGTGTCTTGGTGGCATCGATGAGGGTGAACTCCCCAGCCACCAACTGTGCTCATTTGTGCAGACCCCTGGGGTGGAGGGGTGCTCATCCTGGTCCTGGGGTGCACCGGGGCTTCCCTCTTGCATCTCATCTGCCTTGTCAAACTTGTCCAGAGGCAGCAGCTGAGCCCAGTGGGACTGGCTTTGGCTTTGAAAACCAAACAACACCAAATGGGAGAGGCTGCAGGAATGTGGCAAGGCAAATGCCAGCCTAGGGACCCTCCCTGCCAGGAAGGGTCTCCCCTGTCCTCATATCTCCTTATCATAGGCAGGTGGAGCTGAGGTCTACATGATTCTTAAACATGGAGAATTTTCATTATTGGATTATTAACAGGGTCTCTAGGCAGCAATGCCCATGAACGCTCCTGGCCTGCCTCCTCTCCACCTCCGCCATGGAGAGCTTCTGAGGTGTAATTGTCGTCTTACTAGTCAGCCTCTCTTGTCTGTGCGTCTTCAGGCCTGCTCCGTGGGCCTGTCCTGTTTCTTTCCCTAGGGTTCCTCCCCACGGAGGCTGTGGTGCTGCCACAGGAACAGCCCCAGAGGGTTTCACAGAGAGCCCCTGCTCAGCAGGAACCTTGAAGAGTGCTGGGGTTAGAAAGGGGCTCAAGGCCAGATCTCCCCCTCTCTCCTTCCTTCCTTCCTTCCTTCCTTCCTTCCTTCCTTCCTTCCTTCCTTCCTTCCGTGTGTGTGTGAGTATGTGTGTGACTGTGTGTGTATGTATGACTGTGTGTATGTGAGTAAGTGTGTGTGTATGAGTGTGTGAATATGTGTGTGAGTGTGTATGTGTGTGTGAGTGACTATGTGTATGAGTGTGTGAGTATATGAGTGTGTGTGAGAATATGTGTGTATGAATGTGTGTGTGTATGAATGTGTATGCATATGTGAGTGTATGTGCATGAGTGTGTGTAAGTGTGTGTATTTGAGTGAGTGTGTAGTGAGTGTGTGAGTATGTGTGTATTTGTGTGAGTGTGTGAGAGTGAGTGTATGCCTGAGTGTGAATGAGTATGAGTGTGTGTGCATGTGAGTGTGTGTGTGTGAGTGACTGTGTGTGTATGAGTGTGTGTGTATGAGTGTGTCTATGCATATGTGAGTATATGTGCATGAGTGTGTGTGAGAGTGCATGCATGTGAGTGAGTGTGTAGTGTGTATGTATTTGTGTGAGTGAGTGTGTGAAAGTGAGTGTGTGTATGAGTGTGAGTATGAGTGTGTGTGTGTGTGTGTGTGTGTGTGTGTGTGTAGAGAATGTGGGTGAGGACAGGTTAGATTTGGAGAACATGGTCTAAGACAGTTCCCAGAGAAGGGACACACCATACACACTGGAGGTGACTATAGAGACTTCCTTCAGGCTGGAAGTAGAGTCACTAGGTCACCTTGTGGCCAGTGTAGTGACATAGCCATTCATCCAGCATGGGTGACCTTAGTGGATTCTCTTGGCCACTGCTATGACCCACCCAGGAGACTTGGCCCATTTTCAGGGCCTACTGTGGGAAGGCCGCCTGGTAACGTGTGGACAGCCTGTGGACCTGTGAAAAGGGGGATCTAGAGTGTGGCTCTAAGGCTTGCCAAGAGACCTTAAGCTGGGGTGTGAAGTTGACCCAGTGTGACCCCATTTTCCTGTGTGTTTCCTGAGTGCTGGGTCATGGTGGGAGAGAGTTGGACGAAACCCTTCTGGAACATGAGAGCTGTAGTAGCTGTTAATGTCGGGAAGACTTAGGGTGGACTCTTAAGGAAAAAAAATTAAAATGGAGACACAAAATTAGCTCTTGTGCCAGCAAGGGACATGCATACACCTCTGTTAGAGCCTGAGGGAATTTTCCAAGGGCTTTTAGCATGGGAAGGCAGCATTGTTTCTGAGGGCAGGAGAATGGGAAGAGAGCCAGTTGTGGCACAGAGTTGGAGATTCCATTGCTGTGATGAAACCTCATGTTCAAGAGCAGCTTAGGCACTGAAGGGTTTGTTCCATCATGGCTAACAAGTGCAGCAGAGGGAAGCCAGAACAGGAGCTCCAGACAGGAACCGGAGGCAGGAACTGAAGCAGAGACCACAGAGGAGAGCCAATTCATGGCTCTCCCATGACTCTCATTAGCTCAACATGGTTGTTTCTTATTCAACTCAGGGCCAACTCTCCAGGCGTGACATAATCCACGATAGGCTGGGACCTGCCACATCAACCGCTAATTAAGAAAACGCACCTCTGGTTTGCCCACAGGCCTCTCTGGTGGGGGCCTTTTCTCAGCTGATACTCCTGTGCTAGCCAGGTTATGTCAACTTGACACAGACTAGAGTTATTTGGGAAGAAAGAGTATCAGCTCACAGGGAGCTCACATGGCCTTCTCAGTGTGTAATCCTGGGGCAGGCACTTGAACCCACTGCATCCAGGTAAATGCTATCATGTCTCCTTTATAGAGGAGTAAACTGAGGCTGGCTGGGTGAACTTAATTCCCACGGGTCTTGCCGTGCTCCATTGGCTGGCTTCTGTGTGTGCGCCCACCAGAATTTACAGGCATTTAATGCCCTGTAAATGGACAAACCTGAGAGAATACCAGGCATGCTGAAAAGACAGGGACCTCCCCCACAGCACCCCCGTTCCTTTTGGTTTGCTTAGGGGAAGGCCTGCCCCGCAGTGATACCAGTGCCATACAGACAGTTGCACATTCTGCTGTGCACTCTCTAGAGAATCTGGCTGTCATTCAGCTCTGAGAGGGAGCAGCCCAGGGTCAGGAGGCTGTCTGAGGGAGTTTCTGTTATTTACTTAGAGCATGTAACGTAGCTGCAGCCCTGGACACATAGTATTTACAGCGTTTGATTGGCTTTAGCTGCTGCCTGTCCAGGGGCATTTTATGGGATGTGCGCAGTGCCCCTGGGGACAACGCACGTGCTGGCATCAGATTCCAAGTGGCAGCTCTGCCACCTGAGAAGGAATGTTGACACCTGGTGTCCAGGGGGCATCTTTAGGGGACAGTCAGAGTGAATACATCCCACCAACCATGCCCCACATCTTCTGCATGAATGGGGGCAATGTCACAAGGTGGTGACAACCGTCATAGCGTGACCAGTACAATGATGTTGTTGAAGGTACCCTCTGGAGCTGACCTTTATTGAGTACTTCTTGTGGGTCTCAGTAGCAGACCTTTGTCCCTGCTTTCCTTGAGTGTTCAGAGCAGCTTTGTGAGGTCAGAGTTCCCAGTGAGAAATGACCTGGATGGTAGGGACAGTGCTTGAGTGATCCCCCTGGGGACACCACATGGCAGCTTCTGCTGGCTCCATTTGAAGGGGACCAGCCAGTGATGGGCCATATCCCTTCCCTTCCCCTTCCTGCCTCCTTTTCTCCCCTGCTTCTTCCTTCTTCTCTCCTCTCCTCTCCTCTCCTCTCCTCTCCTCTCCTCTCCTCTCCTCTCCTCTCCTCTCCCCTCCCCTCCCCTCCCCTCCCCTCCCCTCCCCTCCCCTCCCCTCCCCTCCCCTCCCCTCCCCTCCCCCCCTCCCCTCCCCTCCCCCCCCTCCCCTCTCCTCTCCTCTCCTCTCCCTCATTTCCCTTCCTGTTCCCCATCTCCTCTCATCTCTCCCCTCCTCTTTCCTGTCCTCTCCTTTCCTCTCTTCCTTCCCTTCTCCCCCCTCTTTTCTTCCCCCACCACTTCATCTTTTCCTCTCCCTGTCCTGTCCTTTGTGTGGTTGCTCAGAGAAGCGGGGACGGGCTGACAATGGAACTCTCACACCAACCTCTATCCCCCAAGCCCAGCCAGCCACTAGGAAGCAGCTTAGCTGCACCTGGCCTGATAAATTAGACATAGGGCTGAACTGGAAGACAAATCCTGTTTATTACTGAAGACAAAGCTGGGATGCACAGCATGTGTAGCACCCTGAGGCAGTGGACCTTGGGGTGGCAGGGCAATCAAGCCTTTTTAAGAGGCCCCCATTTAAGTGGGAGACAGAGATTCAGTTAGCCAGGGGGCTGTGGGGGAGGGGTGGGGCACGCGTCCGTGGCTGCCGGAGGCAAGGTGATCAATGCCAGGCATCGATTTGCATCCTTCCAGGGCAGCGATCAGGAACACGATGGGATGAGGCGTGGGGAGGGGCTGGCAACAGCTTAGGAAGTCTTTCATGTTTTGGATCTGAAGGCTGTAGGCTTTGTCAGATGGGTGCTAGTGAGTATTGATCTGTATTAGAAATGATAATGAATTGATCAGACTGGCTAGGAGGCTTTAACCACTTCGGTGCTTGAAGCCATCCAAGATGGGGTGTGAACTGAGGACTGGTCTCCAGCTCTTACCTTGGTCCTCCATACCAAGTCTGCAGCTTCCAGACATGTGTTTGTCTGTGTGTCTCATTGTTTGTGTGTCTCTGTGTATGTGTGTGTGTCTGTGTCCATGTCTGTGTCTTTGTGTGTTTGTATCTTTGTCCATGTCTCTGTGTATGTGTCTGGGTGTCTCTGTCTCTCTCTGTGTCTGTGTCTGACTCTCTCTCTCTCTCTCTCTCTCTCTCTCTCTCTCTCTCTCTTTCTGTGTGTGTCTTGGTGTATGTGGGGGACCATACAGACCAGAAAGCTCACACAGGGACTTTGTGGCCAAGATCACCAACAGGCTTGCCCAGCATCTGGGAGATCTGGCCTTTATCTCCTTGGCCTCCTGTATGGAAGGTGAGATGTTATATAACACAGAAGACAGGAAGGCTTCAAGTAGTGGGGCAGGGAGTGACTGTCTCTCTAGAGTTCTGGGCCTTGATATTGTCCTAAGACCTGCTATTGCTGAAGGAGCTCTGTGGAGTTACCAAGTCCTTCAGGAACTCACTTTCTCCTTCTGTAAAATGGGATCCTTCTGGACCCAGAGGCCTATAGGTATGAGAGAGCTGGTAGAACTGGCCCTGGTGATGTGAGCATATGAGAGGTGGCAGACTGACCAACTCAGCTATCAGCCAGGCACAGATCCAGGCCTACCCCAGCATCTACTCCATCTATGAACTGCTGGAGTACGTGGAGGGGCCGGTCCTAGAGAAACACACCTGCAGGATCTCCATGACACATGGTGTTGGGTGCGCTGACCTTGGACGCCTGCGGCCACTTCTGTGTGAGTGACAGCCAGGTTGTGAGTGTGGGTGTGTAGGGGATGTGTGAAGTCCTGAGTCAATGTTTGACGTTGTCACAGCAGCGTGTCAAGGACCAATGCTACAGCCCCACTGGAGTGCCAAATCTTTTCCCTGGTGAGGCTCAGAGGGATGGCAAAGCCTCCCTCGGTTTCCAGAGCAAAGGCTGACAGTGTGAGCAGAAAATGTCCCTGCCATGTTTACTCCCTGAAGGTTGTTCTCCTCCAGGGACTACACCTACTGAGAGTAGCTAAGCCTGTCTCCCTGTTCCACTGTGTGTAATATCCTTGCCTCCTTCTTTGCCTCTATGTAATAATCATACAGCCCTGTTCAACTGCTATATGATAAATGCTCTGTGCTATGGCTTTTCAACATCAGAGCTGCTAGACCACCTGATCCCAACTTCTCTGTGTCCATGTGACTGTTGTTTCTTTAGTAACTGTCCTTTCTCCACTTCCTCATCATCCTTAGGGTTCTGGGCCCCAAGCCGCTGCAAAGCTAAACAGGAATGGAGAAGCTAGGACTCAGGGGCTTCCAGTACTATGATTTGCACTCCACTCTAAGCAGAATAAACCAAATAACAGAACAAAGTCCATTTCCCTCATTTTTAGTGCTTATTTTTTGTAAGATACAATACACATGAGGAATTGCGCCTAAATCATAAATGTGCACTATGCCCGGGAGTGATAAAGCCTGCATCTCTGAGGCCAGCGCTCAAATCACTTACATTAGGCGAGAGTTTTCTAGAGGAACAGAACCAGTAGAATGTATGTCTATACTGTTAGGGTGGATTTATTAGACCAGCTTACACACCAGGGGCCTAGGGAGCTCAGTGGTGGCTGTGGACTTGTGGGAAGGGTTGAGAATTTGATAGCTGCATGGTGGATGAAGCCTGGAGCCTCAGCAGTCCTGATCCAGTGCTGAAGGCCTGGAGATCTCTGGAGAGTCAGCTCATAGTTGAAGGCACAAGATGTTAGTGGAAGACAGTAGCAGCAGCAGCAACAGCAGCAGCAGAAATAGATGCAATCAAGCAGGAAGATGTGAACGCAGGCATGTGTGTGCCCCTCGGATCTCTTTATACCTAAGCTGTCTGTTGGAAAGCGCCTTCCACTTTGAGGGCACAGTAACCCTTTAGTCAGTTCTTGGCAGAGGGGCCATTACAGATACACCCGCAGATGTGTCTCCTGGGGGATTCTCTATCCGGTCAACTTGAGACTCAAGACTGAGCACTGCACCACTGCAGCCCAGTCCCTTCTGACTGACTCTTCTCTCTTCCCCATCGTCCATCACTCAGCACCCGCCCCCTTCTCTCTCTCTCTCTCTCTCTCTCTCTCTCTCTCTCTCTCTCTCTCTCTCTCTCTCACACACACACACACACACACACACACACACACACACACGCTAGCTTTGAGCAGTCCTGTAAGCCTGTGTATAATCCCTGCTGGAATTAAGCTGATTACATTCACTTTTCTTATTTCTTTTGCTGACTTCAGTCATGATGCTCAGCCTCCCTTCTTAGCTGTGTCTTCCAGTCCACAGGCATGAGACGACGCTTGGGTTCGCCGTGATCTTTGGTGATATCATATGGTGATATCTGGTGATATTCTATGGGCTTGCATAGCTGCAGTGTGCTACATTATGCGAACACAGCAGTTTATCTGTCCCTTTCACAGCTGATGAGGATGGGCCTTCTCCAGTCCAGTGTGTCTGGTTGGTGTCACCAGGCCTTCTCTGAACACACTCATGAGGGTTCACAAGTGAACACGTGTCATAGCTTCCAAAGACCCTTCTTAGGAGCCCAGTTAAGGGGTATGTATCTTTACTCCTTTTAGATAATGCCGTCTAGTAGGGTTTTTTTGGGTGTGTGTGTGGGGGGGGGGGTTGTCTTAGGGTTTACTGCTGTGAACAGATACCATGACCAAGGCAACTCTTATAAGGACAACATTTAATTGGGGCTGGCTTACAGGTTCAGAGGTTCAGTCCATTATCGTCAAGGTGGGAGCATGGCAGCATCCAGGCAGGCATGGTGCAGGAGGAGCTGAGAGTTTTACATCTTCATCTGAAGGCTGTTAACGGAAGACTTACTTCCAACCAGCTAGGATGAGGGTCTTATAGCCCATGCCCACAGTAACACACCTATTCCAACAAGGCCACACCTCCTAAAAGTGCCACTCCCTAGGCCAAGCATATTCAAACCAGGACAGAGGATGACTTGCAGAAACCGGTTCTGATTTCCTACTATGTGGGTTCAGTCATCCAGCTCAGGTGGTCAGGCTTAGCAGGTGCTGTCACAGGGAAGACAGTGCAGAGGTTCCCCCATCTTCTGTTCTCGCTGAGGCTATTCAGTGTTTAACTAGAATCTGTTCTCCTTGATGGAGAATCCCGTGGAAGAGTACCCAGCTCTATTTTAGGAACCAAAGGTCAGGATGTCCTAGCTAACTTATCTCAGCTTCTGTTAAAACTGCAGGTTTGTGCAGAACCCCTCCAGCTAACCGATTATCTTAGCTTCAGTTAAAACTGCTTACTTTTGCAAAGTACCACCTCCCGCAGCTGCAGGGTGAGATGCCAGGATGTAGTTTCAGCCTGTAAAAACTGTGTTCTGGACACTCGGGGATACACCAAGGTCCCCAAACACTTGGATGTGGTCCCAGCTGGCTGGAATAAAGACTTTCAGTGGACTCTACAGTGCGCTGAGTGGTTTTCTCTGGTGAGCTCTCTATTTCAGCCTAGATGCATCTTCCTGGTGCACCAGAATTCAGGCCTTTTGCCAATTCAATGGGCATGTAGGAGGGGGCCATTGTGGATTTTATGCATCACCTTGACTTGGAGCGAGGTTGGATACATTGTATATCTAATGTGTACATTCTCGCCTTGGTGCTGTCTGGGGAAAGATCTTCAAAGCCGTGCTTTGAGGTTTGAGTCATGTTTATTATGTATATAACAAGCAAAAGTAAAGGGACATAGAAATAGCTGATAGATAGCAAAACGCATTAAATCTGGCACTCGAAAAATCCAGCAGGAACTGACCAGGAAGACAGCAGTGCTACAGTTCTGGGTGGGGGAGAGCTGGCTTTCTGTGGTTGAATTTCTGGGATCTCGTCCCCACTGCACACAGTTTAACTCCACAGGATAAACAGTAATCTCTGTTGCAGATGGGTTGCCTTCTAGCTGTTTCAGAGACACAATGCTTTTTCTCTTGAGCAGTTCGGTGCCCTTTCCTCCCTGACACAGACTTAGCCGGGTAAGTCTGTGCCAGGAGAAGAGGCCTTGAAGGACTAAGAAACATACTTAGGTCTGAAATAAGGACGCAAAATCCACTTCCAGAGCAAGCTTTTTAGAAAGCTCAAAGAGCAGATAGCAATTTACCAAGATAATGTACACCATCGCTGTACACCATCGCTGGTTGGAACCATTATTATTGTTATTATTGTTATTATTATTATTATTTTATTATTATTATTTTAAACTTACGTGTGTACGTGCCTGCCGTGCGTGAGCTTCTGTGCACCACATGCATGTAGGAGCCTGCAGAGGCCAGAGGAGGATTTTGGATTCCCCTGGAACTAGAGTTACAGGTACTGGAGAGCCACAAGGAGGGGACTGGGAACCAAAGCTAGGTCCTCTGCAAGAACAGGGAGCACTTTTACCCCCATGTCCCCAGCCACTGCCCCAGCTCCTGCTGGAGATGTCGGACTGTGCTCTGGGGACTATGCTCTGGGCTGCTTCTGTTTTCCTTACTGGCTGCGCTGCATGCTTCCTTAATCCCAGGTCTTTGCTGGCTGTGCATTTGGCCACTGTACGGCATGCCTTTTTTACACTCATTATGGGGACTTCCTGGGAACAGAACTCTCTTACATTAATGCTGCTGAATTCATTAACCTTTTCCTTCTTAGTGACTTATTTAAAAACCCACCACCACCCCCAACCAGGGTCATGATGCCCAGCCCTGCTCTGATCTTCCAGCATCTCTGCATCTTGCCTGCTGCATATCACTGTGGAGCTACCGTTGGCAGAGGTGTGAGCTGAGCCTGCCACCCATGGCTAGCCAGTGGTTATTGTTGAAAGGATGGAATGTGCCCTGGAGTGCCACTGCCACAATCACAGAGGGATGGGCTACAATTTCCAAGTCATTGTGTGGCCCTGTTAGTCCTCTGCCTGTCCTCATGTCAGTATCACCCTCCACCATCCAAATGGCTTTAAAATAAAGTCTCAGTCCGCAGGGTTTCCCCACTATTCATCTTTGTGGTGCTGGGACCTGAGGCCTCTGTGAAATTCCTTGGATATTTGAGGGTTAGTTTATTCAGCTCCCTGTTGACATAGAAACAAGCCCTGGTGGGATTTTTGTTGGAAGTGTCTCCAACTGAAGCAACCTGGGGACAATAGCATCCTCCCAATATCCTATCTTCTAATAGGCGACCACATGATAGGGGGTGGCCTAGATAGAGTCTTACAATGTAGCCCAGGCTGGCCTTGAACTCAATATGTAGCTCAGGCTGGCCTTGACCTTGCCATGATCCTCCTGTTTCCACCTCCCGAGTGCTGAGAACAGAGCTTTGCACCATCACACCTTGTTTATTATACAATGACAACCCGATGACGACAATGATGACGACGTCGGGGATTGAAACCTGGGACTTCATACTTGATAGGTGAGTGCTCTACCCACTGTGCTGCACGCCCAGCTCCAGCTTCTGATATTCCTGCTTGATTCATTCTCAGATCTTTGCCACATTTTATATTTTTTCAGTCTCTTGCATATACTTTTGAATGTTTTATTATTTAAATTTAGTGAGCATCATGATTATACCTCATTGATTGAAATCTCCCAAATCTTTGTGTTTGTATGTCTGTTCCTACTGTTCTCTCTCTCTCTCTCTCTCTCTCTCTTTCTCTCTCTCTCTCTCTCTCCTTCCCTCCCTCCCTTCTTTCTTTTTGAGTTTTTTATTGAATATTTTGTTTATTTGCATTTCAGATGTCATCCCCTTTCCCCATTTCCCCTCCCTAGAAACCTCCTATCCCATCCCCCCTCCTCCATTTTGCTTTCATGCTATTTTAATTACATGCGGAACAAGCAAGAAAATAAACACAAATTGTAAGAACAAGCAAGGCAATAAGCAAAGTTCTGTGAACACTCCCATGATCACTGTTTCTAAGGGCTTATCAGGATGATCAAAATATCTGAGCCTGCTTCCCTGTCCTAGCCCAAAGTCATTTTCATGTCTGAAGCCTACTTCTATGTTCTAGCCTAAAATTTAGATTTCTGCCTGAAATTACTTCTTCGTTCTAGCATAATATTTAGATCCTTGCCTGAAATTACTTCTTTGTTCTAGCTTAATGTCAAATTCTTGCCTGAAGCCCATTTCTTTGTCCTTGGCCAAGGTCATATTCCTGCCAAGCAGCCCATTTCCTTGTCCTTGACCCATGTCAGATTCTTGCCAAGCAGCCCCAAAAGCTCTCAGCTTCTCCCTGCTTTTCGTTTCATAACAAGATTGAGCCTGTCTTAGGTCGTTCTGACAAGAATGTCTTCCTTACCCATCATGGAATAAGCATTATCAAAAGCAATTCACTCTGTCTTAGGTTGGTAAGGCTCTGTGCAGAATCTTACCCGTCCTTGGCTTGCCAGCCTGTTAATTTAATAACTCTGTCTGGGGGGTCCATTTTCAGTTTCAAGCCATGTACTTTGGCTGCCAACATGTTAATGTTGTTAAAGACAAGCTTTAACAGGATGGACAGGAATAAAAGCATTCCAAGGACAAGGAGGGGGGATGGAATAAGGGGTTTCTGGGTGGGGGAATGAGAAAGAGGATAACATCTGAAATGTAGATAAATTGTTCAATAATAATAATAGAAAAAAACAGATAATGGAACTGACTCTCACAGTCCAGCATTTGAGACTTTTTGTCAGCAAATTAATATTACCCACATTACTGGGATTCCTTATAATTGTCAAGGACAAGAGACTGTCCTTGGAGTCAAGGGCCCATGGAACTTTAAAACAATATCTTCATAAGATAAACAAGGGGGAGATATATCGCCATACACCACAAATTCATTTAATCATGTTTGTTTTATTTTAATTTTTTTTAAAAATTTGGATGCCAAGGAACTTTCTGCTGAGTGTCTATGGGACTCTACAACTAGGCATACTTATGCATAGGTGAAAGGGAAGGATCCACTTACTGGCATAAGGTATTTAATATGGGGAAGAGGGCATGTTTGTGTTTTTTCTGCAGGATGCTGAAGGAGCATGGCGGCTGCCAGAGTGATGGGGGGAGACATGCTGATGCTGGGACAAAGAAGGATGCTGACTTATGAGCTTGCTGAGTGTCTCTACTTCTTTCTTTCCTTCCTTCCTTTCTTCTTCTTCTTTCTTCTCCTCCTCTTCCTCTTTTTCCTCCTCCTCCTTCCTCTTTCCTGGCTTTCTAAACCTTCAAACTCCAGCTGTCAAAGGAACAGAGCCCCACTTTCTCCAGCTGCCGAGGGGAGCTGAGTGAGGACAGAATTGCCTCCAGGTTTCGAGGCTCCTCCGGGCACTGCAGATGCAGCTGTGCCCATCGTAAAGGACAGTCCCGCAGTCCTGGATTCCAGGGATCTGGCCAGCTGTCAGCCTCTTTGGAATCTAGGTTTATGGGGAGCCCGGGCCTCATAAATGTCAAAGAATGCATTCTCGGCAGCCCAGGAATTGGAAAATGTCTCTCAGAGGGGAGCATTCCTTCCACCCTGCACAGCTGCTTGGCTACCGTTTTTATCCTTGGGCCATAATTAGTCCTCTCCCCCTGCCCCGGGATTCTTGCTTGGGCCAGAAACACGTGTGGCCCCCAGCGATGTGGTTCCCTGACTCCATGCCCTCCAGCTTCTCCAAGGCCACAGCAGGTGAGAGAAGGGGGGTTGTCAGGAGAGCAGCTGGGAGGGGGGATGGCCAGCTTTGTGGGATATGGAAACAGCAGACACTGTAGGGCTTGGTGTGTGTGCATGCGTGTGCACTTTAGCTGCTAGCTCCGGCCTTCTCCGGGTCCTCTCTGTTGACTTGGGATGATCACCACCACAGGGGGAGTGAGGAGAGCACAGGGTTCCCATCAGCTCCATGCCTTGACCTTTCCATTCAGCCTAGAACAGAGGGTCACTGAGAACCGTGTCCCTGGTGACAGATGATGCCTTCCATGGTCCTCTCTGTGCTCACATGAGACAGAGGGGACACATCAGGAGGCTGAGGTGTGTGTGTGTGTGTGTGTGTAGAAACATTGCCAACATTGCCAAGGGGACATTGCCCCTGGTCTCACTAGGCAAGAGATGGGCATTTTCCACTGTGTTTCTGGAATGCCAGGGTGAGCCCAGGACAGTCTGTCACTAGATTTCCTGCTTACTTCCCTGGGTCCCCTCCTTCCCTTCTCTGACAATGACTATAGATGAAGAATGTCTCATAGTCACCCATAGATGGCCTTCCCTAGTCTGTATTGATAGGCAGAGTCACCCTGGACATAGTGACAGCATGGGCCACAGTAATAGTCACAGCTAATTGCAGAGACGGATCTGAGAATGGCCATCATAGGCTCAGAGGTGGCCCCAGCTATGCAGAGGGGACAGGTAGAATGTTGGACAGTGGGCCATCTCTGTTCTCTTTTTGGCGTTGCTACCTCAGTGACTACTTGTGATGGAGACTGTCTTCCTGGGCTTGGTCCTGGTTGGGGCTCACATCCAGCACACTACAATCTACGAGGTGACCTGGTAACTCTGGGTTTCAAACTGAGCCTACGTGAGTATGAACTTGACCGTGAATGTTCCAGAAATGGGCAGATGTCTGAGGGTGGATCTGTTCTGGGACTCTGGGAACTGTGGACTGGGGCCGTGCAGCCCAGTAGGGCTGCAGGTCATTGGTAAAGTTTCTTCCTCAATGGGACCTAGGTGTGGCTGCTATCTTTCTCTCTGGCCCTGGAGCTGTGTGCCTAGGGGATGAGAGACCCCAATCCTTACTGCGCTCCTGGTTCCCAGTCCTATGGACAGTGATGGAGGTCGGAGAAAATGGCTGGAGAGAGGAGAAGCATAGGGAAGGGCTCTGTGGGAGCCTGAGGGGTGGGAGGCTGGAGAATTTGGGGTGGCTCAGGTGCCCCAAAAGAAGTAGGGGAAGGTGCTTACTAGCGTTTTCTACCACCCCATGGTAGTATTGGAGAGGGAACAGGGTTCTCAGGGGCAACACAAGCCCCAGGCCTGGATAGGGCAAGCATAGGAGGTGTGGGGAGGGTCCATCTGGGCCCCCAGCTGCTCAGAGAGGCTTCTTTCTCTGCCTCACAGCTCTTTTTGAGAGAGAGAGTGTGTGTGTAGGGGGAGCAAATAAGTCACCACAGCCTGGTTTGCAAATGTAATCCATTCTTTTGTGGAAGCTCTACCCCTTTTAAAAAGCCTTCAGGGGAACAAGACAGCATGAGGCAGGGAGAATGATAGCCATATTCGCTTCTTAGGTTGGTGTTGCCGGAAGCTCAGGGGCCTGCTGTGAAATTTGGCCGTCATTAAAATCTACTGATCAGACAGGCACTGGATGCAGGCCCCCTCTGAGGCCCTGAGGCTGGGTCTGAGGGACCTGTCTCCCAAGCAGGGTATTGAGGACTTCAAGGCTCAGGCCCCAAGCTGGTTAAGCCTGTGGTGTGAGCAGGAAGCAGTCAGGCCCTTCCAGGGGGCAAAGCTGAGGGTAGTGGTTCAGGGGGAGTTGATACCCGAGAGCTCTCATTCCCTAGTTCTCCAGCAGTGAGAAAGGTCCAATAGCATTGTCCCTAGAGATACTCACTCTACCTAGCAAGCAGACCCAGCAGCATCTGTGACAGGCATGCTGGCAGAACAATGTATCATTCTGGTGGGGACCCAAGGACTCTTGGAGACACCAGCTGAGAAGGTTTTGCAGCTTCCTTGGCTGTCAGCTCTCAGATGACCCAGGAGACTGGAGCCCTTTGGGGACTGGTGGCCATGGCAGGTCTGTGTTCCTCTTATGAGTTGGATAGAAAACCTGTGCCGGGGTCCTGGGTGTCCACTGGGCAAGGAGACATAGCTCAGTCACATGTGAGGATCTACAGGCCATGGACATACATGCTGGTGTTTCTTTTCTCACAGTCCTGGGACTTGATGTCTGAGGAGAAGGCGAGGCTGCCTCCTTCTGAGGCTTTACTTGCTTTCTCTGCCCTCCCAGGGCTGCCCCTGCATATGTGTGTCCTTTCTCTGCCCTCCCAGGGCTGCCCCTGTATATGTGTGTCCTTTCTCTGCCCTCCCAGGGCTGCCCCTGAATATGTGTGTCCTTTCTCTGCCCTCCCAGGGCTGCCCCTGCATATGTGTGTCCTTTCTCTGCCCTCCCAGGGCTGCCCCTGCATATGTGTCTCCTAATCCTCTTGCAAGGATATCAAGGACGATGGACCAGGCCTACCCTAGATTCTCTGGTTAACCATGATCACTCTTTAAAGGTCTGGTTCCAAGTTTAGGCACACCCTGAAGGCAGGTAGGGCCACAGCACAGCCATCTTGAGTGACTTGATTCAACCCTCAAAGGCAAAAAGTCAGATGGGTGAAGCTTTGGTGTTCTTGCAGGTCTGTGGGGCTGGGGCCTGACCTGAGCTGACCCTGTGGCATGCCTGAGGGGTCTCATTCTTTTCCCATAGTTCTGCCTCCAGCCCCCAAAAGTTCTGTCATTGTGAAGGGCTGCTCAATTGTTGCCCCAAATACTTTTTATGTCCTACTAATTGTTCCCCAGAGGGCTTCTGATATCCACTCTCCCTTCCGGCTGTGTTGTCACCTCAGCTAATGGAGCCCTCAGCTACTCCTCTCTGATGGACCTGAAGGCCCGTGGTCCAGAACACTCCAGACTTCACCTTCTGACCTGGGGCCTGGCCAGGGAGAGGCCAGCAGCAGTGTGCCTGGACTGGCTGGGTGGGCCATGTCTCTCCAGACCTGGTATCCAGGCTCCTTGGTTAACCCTTTTGTTCACTGCGTCCCCAGCTGCTCCCCCGCCCCCAGCTCCTTTCTTCTCGTCTTTCTCCAATTAATGCCCGCCCCAACCTCAACACCTTAGATCAGGCTCAATTATCGCCCTCATAGCAGGCCTGTCTCCCAGGCCGGTCCTGACCTCAATTTGCAGACATCCCTTTGTCTGGCCTGTTGGCTGCTTGTAAGATGCTGAGCCCAGTCAGGGAAGGGAGGGTGCCAGTGTGCCTCTGATTAGCTCTGGGCTGACTATAATGGTTCTGCTTGATGATGCAAATAGAGGGTACCCTGAAGACAGAATTTCAGCTCTGGAAAAAAGTGTCCGAAGCCAGAGGGTCCTTTGGGAGCCAGTCCTAGGCTCTGTGACTGCCTGGGGCTCTCTGGCTCCTGGAGTAGTTAGTGGTATAGGTACCTGCCCCTGCAAAATTTACTGCCCCTGTTGGACCATGCTCTGATGCTCTGCCAGTGGCCGGCTCATACAGCTTCCGTTCTGGGCTGGTCTGGTCACGAGAGACCAGGGCACCAGCCTCACCTGCCATTCCGCAGCAACATCTGACCAGGGACTGGTAAGGCTCAGTCTCCAATATGAAACAAATCCCCAGATCCATGGCTCCTCCTGCCTTGGGTTTAGGAGAGGCTTGGTGCTAACCAGCTTAAGGTGGTGTTCAGGGTCACCTACCCACACTCACCGCCAGCTCTGCCATCTACCAGTGGTTGTAAATTGGCAAAAAGATGTAATGTCTTCTGCAGCGAGTGTAGCTCAGTGAGAGGATCTGTTTCACATGCAACAGGCTCTGGGTTGTACCCACCACATGCTAGTGAGAGAAAATGTCTCTGAGCCCAGTGTTTCTGTTCTAAAAATGTCACAGGTGAGCCATTGGACAGAATGTTTTCAGAACCCCAGGCTGATCCTTCCCACCTCTTACATCCCTCAGGACAGGCTGCTATGTCTCCTCAGCACTTCTCAGCCACCAGCCCCAGCTACCTCTGCAGGTTCCTGCCAACTCAGGCCAGTCCCTCTGCTGTGGGCTCTCCTGCTCCACTCCCGAGCCCCCTTCACATTTGACACTGTGGCCTCTGAATGCAACAGGTGTGGTCCCAAGCTCTTGGCCCTCAGTGGGACGATTGGAGTGGAAGCCCTTCCTCACAGGTCACAGACAGTGGTGGGAGAGCAGCTGCTCCAGCCCTGCTGTGTCCTAGCATCTGTGCTGTCACCTGGGTTGTAGGGTCCCCGGAGGCTGAGATCTGACACCCATGTAGAAAGCTTCCTGAAAGCCCCTTGTGTTTTAAACCAGGACACCATAGGGAAAACACTAGAGGAAAGACAGTGAGGGAGATAGATGTAGGGGTGAGGGAGGGAGCAAAAGATGGGGTGACAGAGACTTCTCTAACAATGTAAGAGCCATCTTGAGGTTGTGAACGTGAGTGTGTGGAATCCACGCTGAGCCCACGCTGGGCCTGACTGCTAGGCTCAGTGACCTGAGGAGTCAGGCCTGGCCACGGAGGCTGGAACTCCTCAAGGGAGGGTCCTCTGTGACCTGTCACAGAGCTCACACAGAGGCAGTTTCAGTCTTAATCCCCACAGTCACATGCAGAGGAGGGAACGCCGTGGCCATCTGTGGTGGGGAGAGGGGTGGGCTCTGCTGTGCTTGCACATCTCACCTCTAGCTTATCAGGCTGGGGCCTGTGGGACCCAGAACAGCCCCTCCAAAGGGGGGTGTGGATCCAAACGTGCTCCTCACTCTGGAAGGCTCTTGAATGCTGTTTCTTAGCATTCGTGTGTGTGTGTGTGTGTGTGTGTGTGTGTGTGTGTGTGTAGTGTCTGAGCAGATGTCTATGTTAGCTCTGTGCAAGGGTCATGTGCATGTGTTTCAGTGTGTGTATCTGTGTGATATGTCTATGCATGTGTCCGCTAGCTCTATATACAGGGCCTATGTGTGATCATGGGAGTTAGAGTTATCCTGTGTGCTTGTGAGTCAATGTTTGTCATCTGTTCCTGTGTCTGTGTCTGAGAGCCTGTGAGAATCAGTGTGTATCTGTCCCCACGTGTGTGTCTGTGTGTCAGCGTATGTTTGTATGAGTCAGTGTGTGTGTGTGTGTATGTGTGTGTGTGTATGTGTGTGTGTATGTGTGTGTGTATGTATGTGTGTATGTGTGCGTGTGTATGTGTGTGTATGTGTGTGTGTATGTGTGTGTGTGTATGTGTGTGTATGTGTGTGTGTATGTGTGTGTGTGTATGTGTGTGTGTGTGTGGTAAGTGGTGACTGTGTGCATACTTCCTATGTATACCCCCATGTGAGCCATCACTCATCCATCCCTGTGTGTCTTGGGGATGCGGTGGCACCTTTGGTGGGCTCTCAGTGGTCAGCAGGCCACTGGTCAGCCTCAGGCTGTCGTGTTGTTGCTCTGGGTGTGAGGTGAAGGGAGACTCTAGGGAACAAAGCCACCCTCAGTAGCAGAGGAGGGAAACCATCGCTGAGCCAGAGGCTGGGAGACAGGCAGGAAGTAATGATCGGGAGGCTGAGTGGTCAGGCCATTTTCAAATCATCTGAAGTCACAAAATCAGCCATGGAGGAAAAGGTGCTGGGAGACCCTATGCTGCCCCTTACCCTCCAGGAGCGTGCCTCAGCTTGCCCCTCTGGAGTATGGGTGTTAACCACTAGCTTTCAGCAGCCTTTGCTTCCACCTACTGTGGGAGCATTGGGCTTGGAGAGGACACATGTCCTGAGCCTGGGAGTCTGAGGATGTTCGAGATTCCCCTCCCGATCTGTGAGTGTTTCGGATTTTGTGAGCAGTGATGTCCAACTCGAACCTTGTCCAGACCCTGCCTAGCGGCTTACCAGCTGGTTGCTCACAGTGAAACACACAGTTTACTTCAACCTCACATGTGTGTGACGTTAAATGCCCTCATGGTGCTGCACCGTCATCGCTACCACCTGCATCTAAATCTCCTTCATTGTCAGAACCACTCCATCCTGCTAAACTCTCCCTTTCCCTCCCCTGCCCCAGACAGGTGTGTTCTTCCGACTTTCCTGTGGTTTTGATAGCCCAGGAACCTTATGGCATCGAGCCGTTCAGTCCCTGTTCCACTGTATTTCAGCAGCGTAAATTTTCCAAGTTGTCTCCGAGTCACAGGACGCACAGTGTCTTGTTACTTCACTGTAGGCTGGACTTGGCCACTAGTCTGTCTTGTGCAGTCAGGTTCCTGCCATTGTCATTTCCTATGGATGGTTTTGCTACGAATGTGTCTTTCAGACCCCATTTTCAGTTCTGTAGGTAGGCATGCGGCTGCCCTTCAATTGCTGAGCCACACGGGAGTCCCCCACTTCACCTTCGCTACTGGACACAGGCCACGCCGTGTCACATTACCTCGAGCAGGACACAGTTGCTGTGATCCTTCACACCCGAGGCCACTCTGGTGGATGTGAAGTGATATTTCATTGTGGCTTTGGTGCGTCCTTCCCCAATGGCTGGAGACACCCTGTATCTTTGCGTGGATGTTTCGACCTCTGTGTATGACCATCAGTGTGGGGTTGACCATGCACACGCAGAATGACACTTGACAGGGGCTACATGGGATTCAGAGGGAAAGGTGCCCTAGCAATAGCCATGAGCCTATGAAGTGCCGCAATCCTACTTGAAGGGAGACAAGCTAAGACACCTGTGTGTGTAAACCACAAAATCCCCAACAAGTCACAAAATGTCACAGCTAGTGAGCCAACGGAAGAATCCCACAGAACAGTTAGTTAGTGCAGAAGGAGGTGGAAAAGGATGAAAGGGAGAATTGACTTTTAAGAAACATGTCACCCCATAGCCACAGGGAATTCATTTCTTTCCTGGCACACACAGAACACTAATGCAGATGATATTCTAGATTAGTAAAGAAATGCAAAGACGCACAGAGTTCTCAGTCACCGAGTGTTGTAAGGCAAAAACAGGCTTTGACTGGAAAAGCACCAGAAAGGCTCATCCTGTGTGACAACTGTGATGGCTAATGTTGGCTGTCAGCTTGACACTCCCGGGAAGAGGGGACCTCAATATGAGAATTACCCCCATCATGTTAGCTTATCTGTGGGGGCATTTTCTTGGTTCTTAATTGGCAGAGGAGGGCCTAGCCCACTGTGGACAGCGTCACTCCCAGGCAGGAGGCCCTGGGCTGTATAAGAAGACAGTCAAGTAGGAGGCCAAGTGAAAACAGCCAGTAACATCCTGTAGTCTCCGTTTTTTTCTGTTCCAGTTTTCCCGCCTTGACTTCTTCCCTTGGTGAGGGGCTGTAAGCTGTGATGTGAAACAAACCATTTCCTTTCCAACTCGCTTTTGGTAGTGACGCTTTATCACAGCAACAGAGACCAAACTAAGACCATGGAAGAAATCAAACCCATGAAAGCATTTTAAACAGAATCGAGAGGAAAATACCAAATTTGTGGACTTATCTAGAGCACAGTACCTGAGTTTGAATCAATAGTTTAAATCAATGACCTCAGCTTGCACCTCAAGATGCAGAGAGCAGAAGAACCAACCTGAAATAAAGACAAAAGTGAGCAGGGGCGTGGCTTCCTGAGTCCCGGAGCCAGTTCTCAAAGATGATCAATGGGATGAAGAGACTCCTAGCAAGCAGGATCAGAAAAGCGAGGAGACAAAGCATTACGCACCTCAGAGGTTCAGGAGATGCTGTCTAAGCGACTCCAGCCATTCAGGGAAAGTGACTCTGTGGCAACAAGTTTAGTTACTCAAAGAAATGGCTGCATTCCTCCAAAGACCCGCATTTTCTGAAGACCCGAGTTTTCCAGGCCGAGTTTTCCAGGCACACGCAAGCCCGGTTCAGACACTGACTTGTGGCTCTAAACCTTCCTGCAAAGGAAGCCTCAGGCTCTTTGCTTCCCCAAGATCACATTAGATACAAGGAAGAAAAAGCCACCCAGCCAGGCACGATCATCAGATGGCAACAAACACAGAAAACCGTCAACATTGTCAGTCAACAGGGAACTAAAGACTAAAGCTATGACATGAAAGCCCATAGCTATCAGCGTAGCTAACAGAGAGGACACGGGGGCGGGGGGCAGGAGGTTTCAGGCCACTGGTGGGTGTGTGTTATGGTCCAGCCCTTGGAAAATAGCCTGACTGTTTCCCAATTTCTTCCATACCCACCTCCCATAGGGTCTAGTCATTCTGTACACAGAGAAACAAGAACACATGCTAGGCCAATCAGGTTTTTGCTGCTGTGACCAAATGCCCTGGAAAAACAAGTTGAGGGGAAGAGGTTTTAGTCTGTGATGGACTGGTTTTGTTGCTATTAGGTCCACGGTAAGGCAGAAAACATCACGGCAGAGGGGTGTGGCCCCCATGTACATGCGAAGAGAGAGGGGGAGGGGGACGGCAAGGGAAAGGGAGGGAGAGGGAGGAAAGGCTAGAACAAGGTATGTCCAGAGGGTTCCTATTCAATGACTTACTCCCTCCACCCAGACCTCGCCTCTGGAATTTCCCATCACCTTGTAACAAAGCCTGTCCCAGCCCCACAGGGGAGGAATCTAGCTGTTATGGGGGTTGGGTTGAGGCCACATGGATACTAGGCTTATCCTGGACACCCAGGCAGGAGAAGTCTCATTTGGGCCTCACCTGTGGGTGAACTTTTCCTGAGTCCTGAGAGTCAGACAAAGGGGTAGCAAGATGTGTCAGGGGGTGGTGGAGCTAGCTCTGTGTCTGGTGTGTCAGGGCCTGGGCACACAGAGGCTGGTGACATTTCTCCCAGGTCTGTGGCCTGGCTTTGGTTGTCCTCTGCTTAGAAGGATGAGGTGTCTTCTCCTTCTTCTGTGCTATCTGTCCCCTGGGCGAAATTGAGCAAACCCATAAAAGCCAATGGCTCTGATTGCCGAGGACGACGCTCTGCCCAAATTGCATCGTGACGCGCGCTGCCAAGTTGATAAAAATGTAATAAGTTCCAACAGGAGAGCTCTTTGCTGACAGGTGTGGCGCGGCTGTGTATAACTATGCTGACAATTAATCGACTTTCTGTGACGGTCATTTAGTGCCATTATTTATGAAGCATGGCACAGAGTGACCAAAGCTGTGGAGGAGAAGGTGTGATTGGCTCTGGGGTGAGGTGCCCCGGGGCAGGAAGGGTGGTTTAGGGTGCATCTTGGCAGGGCCCAGCGGTCCCCAGCAGAGAGCACACTGTGCAGGGGCCGCAGGGACGCAGCTGCTGTGCTGTAGGGTCTTCCCCTTTGTGATTGGAAATGATTGTATTTGTGGTTTGCACAGAAATTCTGCGACATATTGATTTTTCAATTACGTTGGGAAGAAAACGAGAATGAGAGGGAAGGATTGCGCTCACCTCCCGAGTGGCTGAGTGAAGCTGTCTGCTGCGGCATTTACAGCCCTAACCCCAGGCGGCCCGGGGGACCTGGCCTCAGACCTTGAGTAGGTCCCCATCCAGGGCCTCACAATTGCACACACCTTTAGACATACAGCCTTTGTGCATCTGGGGAAACTGAGCCACGCTGGGGAAAGGCTTTGCCCATTTGGAGTTAGTAGCAGAAATGGACCAGAGACTGAGCTCAGTACTCAAGGTTGATGTCCTGGTCCAGGTTAGGATCTGATCGGGGGGGGGGGGGAAAGCTGGGGTCTGAGGATCCAGCAGAGCCCCCAGGGCTTGCAAGAGCAGTCAGTGTAGCCCAGGTTAGGTCTGAAGGCACAGCAAACCCACCACCGGCAAGGCTCACTGTTCTCTGGTCCTGTTTGGGGGCCACCAATACTGTGACCTCATCTCTATCCCCTTCTGACATTTCAGTCTTGACCACTGTCTTCCCTTCTTTGGGGTCCTTTGGGCCCTCTCTTCCTGTCCTGCATTGTATTGTCATCTTGCCGTGGGTCTGGTGACTCTCTATTTTCCAGCAGGTTGAGGGAGAGGTTTCAAAGAAAAGCCAGCTGTCCACTTGAGGGTGAGGACAGGGTGACGTGTGGGCACTGTAAAGCAGGGCTGTTGGTTGGAGTGACAGGGCTCTGTGAACAGGTTCCCGGGTCCTGGGTGTTTGACCAAAGTGGAAGCTACAGATAGATGTGTGTGCTACCCTGGTCCTTGCCACCTCGTCCTGTCCAAGACATGGCTCTCTGAGCCTTCCAGGTGTTATGTGGATTCCAGAACCATGCTAAGCTAACTTGAGAACTGGGGTGCAGGGGGATTCTGACTCCTCGTCAGAAGGCCAACTCACCAGGATGGTGCACCACAGGGCTCTTCAGAGGAGACAGTTGGGGGTTGGGAACAGTTATAGTTAGAGACGATGGTGCCATCAAGCTGTTGGCAAAACAAATGCTTCTCTGAGGCTCGACCTAGGCTGGACTTTAATTGGAAAATCAAATTCTTATCTGCTCAGAAAGGCTCTGCTCCCTCAAAGGCATGTAAAGCACGGTAGCAGTTACACTCCCTGGTGTTTTTCTTCTTTAAGGAAGTGGAAAGTGTGCAAAATGGATCACACACTCATTAGAACAGCTCGCTCGTGCCACAAAAGAGTTCTGGGTATCGGGTGATGTGGGTAATGTTTCCTGAGTTGGGAGTCCTGCAGCACCGGACAACGAGAGACAGCTCTGTGCAGGTGAGAGTGGAGAGTATGTGACAGGCAGAAGGGCTTTGGGATCAGGGGCACCCACTCTAGTTGCTGCACATCCGGCTTCCAGTGAGATGGTTATGTGACCTACCACTTGAGGGCAGAGACCCCCTTCCCCTTACAAGAAGGCTGGCATTCTGAAGCAACGTATACAGGTAGGTCTGGGGACCTGTGAGCCTGATCCCTCTTCCCAGTGTTTAGCTGGTTACAGCTCAGGGCTGCTGTACCTCCTCAGAGACAACTGTCCTTACGTGACCCAGAGCCCAGATGCTGGCTTGCATTCCTGTAGCACACCCATGCTTCTGGGTGATCTTTTCTCCTGCCTTGGGAGTTTCCAGCAGCAGGACAGAGGGGAGGGAGCAGAATGATCTGGGCCGTTTGTTCCTAAGAGGCCTCAGGGTGAGATCCAATTGGAAACTTATGTTCATTCACCTGCAAGTTTTGCAGCAGGAGGGTGCCCTGGGCTTCCAGGGGGACGAGAGAACAAGGGGCAGGAAGGAAGAGCAGGGTGCAGGGCCTGCCAGTGCAGCTCATTTTACTATGACACAGGACCCAAATTCCAAGCTCCAGCATGGCAGAGAGCTGGGCTATATAATATAAGCCAGGATGTTTAGTGGGAACAGGATTGGGGAGAGCGGCCCCAAAACAATGACCAGAGTTGCCACAAAAGATGGAAAGAAGTTAGGACACATTGCCCGGTGACCACATGTTTGGGGTCCATCTATGTATTCCCTCTGGTGCACAGAGGTAAACAGGCCCAGAGAGCAGTGGTTATCTAAGGTCTCACAGCAGTTTGGAAGTGTGCTGGGACAAAGTGCTGTCCTATGTGAGTTGTGAACTGGTCCCACCCCATGTTATCCCAGAGACAGAGCAGGGCTAAAATGGCCTCCTGCAGGAGCACTGTCTCTGTCACTAGACTGGGGGTCCAGCGGGGAACAGACACAGAACACGTGTCCCAAACCATGGTTCACCCAGCATGGTCCCGCACATCCACTGAGCTCGTAAATAATCTCACAGGTAAAGGATCTAATTTTCTCTCATTCGTCCTGTGTTCTTGCTGCCTCGTAAATCACAGCCATTTATGACTCTCTCTTCGGCACTTTTGCGATGGCCGATAATGGTTGAGTAAGTGGCAGAGAGGATGAATTCTGCGGCAGATTTTAAACAAACGTGCACGTTGGAGCCATAAATAACCCTAAGCAGTGCTGGGGGGGGTGTGTTCCACTGCAGGCCACCCCGGGAGCACAGCTGCAACCCGGGGGGGGGGGGTTTCTGCTTCCTTTCAGAAGGGTCCCTTTAAGGAGTAGGACTTGTAGCTTTTTAATTGTAATGTAGAGGATCCCTCCGAAAGCCAACATGCTTACATATGATTGTATGTGTGTGCAACATGTATGTATGTGTGTACAGTGTGAACCTGTGGACTCCCCAGCCCAGCCCAGATGTGTACCCCAGAGAATCAGTTGCTCTTTGGATCTTGGGGTACCTTTCTGCAGGATGGGTACTGTATCAGCTCTCAGGCTGTGGGGAGTGGCTGTGGGGTTCTCAGCCTATTTAGCTCCAAAGTCTGTTCCTTAAGGACTGTGGCTCTGTTGCCTTGATCTAGAACCCCCAGACCACCCTATACACTGCCCGTGGTGTCCAATACCTGCTCCAGCTGAGGAAGGTGGGTGTGAACGGTAGGTGGAAGAACTCTGTGGCCCGGAGCAGGTCCTGAGTACTGAGGCCTTGAAGAGGCTGGAATGGAGGCCTGTGGGTCTCTCTTGTCAGGCAACCTGCCCAGAGAGTACATGGTAGGGTTGGCTTTTGAAGAAAGAGTCACCTCTGTTCTCACAAGGTATTGACTGGTTTCTTTCATTTCCAAGGTGTCCTTCCAATGTCCCCTTCCCCTTCCCAGGCTGTCTCTTGATCCTCTAGCAGCTGCACACACGTATGTACACAGAAGTCAGAGCACATACACATGTATGTAGTATGTACACATGCAGAGGATGAGTAGACGGACACACACACATGTCTGTTTCCATACTGGGCAGCTTCATAGATACTCTGAGCCCACAGGCCCTGGGACCCCTGAGTCCCCCATTGTTTATTCTTTGCCAGGACCTGCTTTGCCAGCCGTGGGCTTGGGCATCTCCTCGTGCAGCCGTAAATGTAATTGATATTCTCAGCATTTCGAGAAAAAAAAAATACGAGTATTAAAGATATACAGTACACCTCATAAAATTCTCTCATATTTCTTCTTTATGGTAGGTTCTAAAATTGGCAAAATAAATTCCCTAAAACCCATTACACTTAGTGCAGAGTGTGTTTTGGAGGCAGAAGGCGCAGAGCTGCGGCCTCAGGCTCCTTGCGTAGAGGAGTGCGGATCCAGCCTGGCCACGGGGCCCTTTTCCCCGACACTGGATTAAATGGGAGCAGTAATTGCCTTGTTCACAGCCTCTGAGCACGGCCCAGTGCCCAGCAAGCTTAATCTCTATGCTGGGGCCTTCTGTCTTTCTCCAAGTAAGGAAGATGGCGGTGTGACTCCCACACTGATTCTGTCTGGTTCCGGGGCTGCACATCCCTGGGAGCAGCACCATATAATTATGTGGGGTCCCTTCCCCACAGGTGCATGTGATGGTGTCCAGGTGGGCGGTGAGCATCAAAGCCGCTGTCTGTGAGCCCCTGTGCTTGGTCTTTGTTGCAGCTGAGTGATCTGCCCACCTCTGTTTCCTTACAACTCCCTCTTAGTTTAATTCAGATTGAAATTCATAACCCGTGATTATAGATGCCTGGATTCATTCTTTATTATTTTTTTTCTCTTTCATAAGATTTGCTTCCAAATAGCAGAAGGCCACATTTCCCCCTGCAATGTTTAAAACCAATTTTATTGAGGAATAGTTTACAGGCCATAAAACACATGCTTTTTTAACAAGGTAAACTTGGGCCAGAGGTAGCTTGTGGGTAAAAGGTGCTCGCTGCCAGTGCTGATGACCTGAGTTCAATCCCAGAACCCACATGGTAGAGGGAGAGAGCCGACCCCTAAAAGGTGTCCTTTGACCTCCATGCATGCATGAACAACTGTGCACACACACTAGTTATAAAGAAGTAAATCATAAACTTTATTTTACAGATTTTTTAGGTTTCCAGAGTTTAAAAGAATTCAACACAGCATTGACACTTCTCACATACCCCCATAGCTTGCATCTCACACTATTTTGGTACATTTGATATTAATGTTTCTGAAGACCTTGATGGCTTTGGGGAGAACTGCTAGGCGGCATGTGAGCCACCTCTGAGCCACCTGGCATGTCTGCTGTTTTGTCCCCTGTCAGGATGGTAGCTGTGGGTATTAGAGCAGCCACAGAAACCATGAGGTCTCCCCACATCTGTTCAGGGTGACCACTGTGGGTGTGAGGGAACAGCAGGGTTGGTCTTGATCAGCGGGCGAAAGTGGAGTCAGGTAACCCTGCCATGGTGTTGTGCCTCTGCTCTGCCCTTTGGAGGAGCCTTGTTCCATTCCTGAGCATGGGGCACCTTGTAGATGATCTGGAATTTTCTGCACGAAGACTGTTTTCTTCTTCATCTGTTTATCCATTTACTTGTGTTAGGATGGACTTGTGCGTGTTAATTTTTTATTTTGGCAGTAACACAATGCCACATCATGTTGTTGCACACCAGCTCTGGTTCCTGTGGGCTTTCTGTCCTGGCTCCCGTGTTCTCTGATTCTCCCAGTCTGTGTGCCTAGTCCTCTTTCTTGGCAGAAGAGGAAGCTCCAGGCCCATCTCATGCGTTTCCCGAAGCGATTTCTCCACAGATCCCTGAAGTGGAAACTTAAGGATTCTTTGGAAAGTCAGTTGTGTTGGACAGTGTTTTGCTGAGGCAAGCACATGAAGGAGTGTTTTCCTGAAGTGGACACAGGTGTAAGACTAAGGCAGACTCATGAAGGAACGTTTAGCTGAAGCAGACATAGGAGAAAAAATGTTTTGCTAAAGCAAGCATGTAAAAGGACACGTGATGAAGGATTCTATGCTAACAAGACACTGTCTGTCTTACACTGCATAGTTAAGCTGCATTTGTCAGGACTCCATAGAGAGAAACACACACACAAAAAAAACTTCTGGTGGTGTGCTGAAGTTTCTTGCGGCTTCTACGGGCTCAGGCTGATTGCCAGAGTGACATTAACTGAGACAGACCCCCGTGCTGAGGAAGGTCCATGGAGGACATACTAGGACTCAATGGACAGTGATGGAGACTGAGCTTGGCTTGCTGGTACAGCTAGCTGTGCAACGTTGTGGGTCTCATGTCTTCACTGATCTTTGCTTTCCTGAGTGAGGCATGGCTGAGAACTTCTGGCATTCCTCCCGGTCCCTCCTGCTGACCGGCGCTGAGGCTGAGGCCTGGCTGCCTCTGCTGGGTAGTGCCACTGCTGCTGATTTGTGTTTGCTATCCGACTCTACCGAACTGGACTGGTGATATATCTGTGAAGTGTTTGTGAGTGGATGGAGCTACTGCTGTGGACCTGTGAACTGAACTGCCGATTTCCAGACAAAGATCTTGTCTAAACAGGTCCACTTTCCTCCCAGCCCTCCTCCTGTGTCCTTTCTTTCCCACTACCTCTTGTGGGTGGTGGGATACAAGGGAGGTTAAAGCATTTAAGAGCTACCGTTAAAAAGAGGATTTGAAAAATTAAAGTTACAGACCACTGTTTCCTGTTCTGTAGGACTCTGCTAGATATGATGCATCCTGTTGTATGCTGACCTCCCTGCTGGCCATCAGGTAGACTTAGAGAATGACTTGCTATCTGGGAGTATGCTAAGCTCAACACTTGGAGATGCTGATGTCCTCAGCTCCAGGCCATCCCACACAGACCCTTCAAACCCTTCCTTTGCTCATTTGGAATTCTCACACCAGCAGTGAAGAACTTGGTACCCACCATCTTCCCCCTCTGTCCAGCTAACTACAAATTCCAGCCTGTGTGGTTGGTGGTGTCCACAGGATATTGTTATTGGCATTGATGGTCTCTTCTTTTGTTCAGGGAGATGTAGGGCATCTCCTTCTCTGTGTCCTGGGGAGGCTGGCTCCCACATTTGTACTGGGATGAGATTCTCTGGTCACTGCCAGCCCTGCTTTCTGGAATCCAACCTCTTCAATCATGGTCCACAGTTCTCTTTTTATAGATTAATATCTATTCTTGCTGTAAAGCTCTGAAGTCATGACCAACGTACCATGTCGTGCATTACAGTTTGGATCTGAACTATTCTCAAGGCCCATGTGGCGAAGAGTTGGTTCCCAGCCTGGCCTCCATCCAGAAGCGGGAGCATGGGAGATGGATACAGCCTAGAGATGCTTAGGTCACTGTGTAGTGAACCGGGCGTGTGACAGGTTTCTTCATCTGTACTTCGTCGTTCCTGGCAACCAGGCAGAGAGTTTGCCCCAGGTCGAAAGCTGTGAGTCTGACTGGAGGTAGACTGAAAGCCCCAAACAAGCCCTCCATCTTCATAAGTGGGTGTCCTCAAGAAAAAGCTGGCTAACACTCCATGTGTCCCCCAGAAGGGTGTCACACATCATTGTCTTGTCTCTTGACTCATTGCCACCAGTGTCTCCTCTGTTTCCCAGTCATCTCTAGCTCACCCTGACTCCTGGCAAGTGGTTTTTGTTTGTTTCTTGTTTTTAAGTGTCTCTAGAGTTTGGCTTTTGCAGAGCACTGTATTGAGGGAGCTCCACGCACACAGCTTGCAAACCGGCTTCTCTTCCTTTTAATGCTCATTGTGGGCTCAGGCATTAGACTTGATATCTCATATTCTCTTCTCACTGAATGGTGCTCCAGTGCACAGATGGAGGTACCAGGAATCGCTTATCCCAGTGACCCTCGGAAGGATATCTTGGTTGCTTCCAGCTTTTAGCAATCATGAACGAAGCCACTGTAAACATTTCAGACATCATTTTGCATGGACATAAGTTTTCTCAAGAGTCGGGTAAATACCTCGGGACTCAACTGCCGGATCATATGGCGTGACTATGTTTAGCACTGTGAAAAAGTGCCAGGCTGTCTCTCAGAGGGGCTGCCCCATTCTGCAGTCCCACCAACAGTGAAGAAAGTTCCTGCTGTCTTTGCATCCTTACTGGCTTTGGGTATCACTGTGCTTTGGAGCCTGGCCGTTCTGTGATGTACACAGTGGTACCTTACCGTTCTGACTTGCACACCCTCAATGATAAAAGATGCGGGACAATGTTCAACACCTGGGGGTTTGATATTTGTTCATTTTTTTTTTTTTTGCATGGAATATTCACTCAGACCTTTCCTCATGTCTAAATGGGATCATGTATTTTGGGTACATGGTCCCCCCCCCCCCGCCCGCTAGGCATGGGTTTTATAAAGAATTTTCTCTTAGTCCGTGGCCTGTCAGTTTGTTCTCCTGGTGACATTGCCCCAGAGTAGACATTTTAAATTCACAGACGTCCAAGATGTCAGTTTTTCCTTTTGTATTTGTGTTTTTTGTTGCAACTGAAAAATCATCACCACACCAGGTCCCTGAGGCTTTCTTGGGTTAGTGCTGGGAGTGTCCTGGTCTATGTGTCTATGATCCTTTCTGAGATACGTTTTGTACAAAATGTATCCAGTCTGTGTCTAGACTGTGATTATTTGCATTGTGTCATCTATTCAAAAGCCAATGTTTACCATAGACGGCCTTGTTCCTTGAGAAAGGTCAGATGTCAGTCCCGAGGATGTCCTACTGGGTCCCTGCTGCTACCTTCCTCTGACCCATCTGTCTGCCTTGTACACAGGCGTCCGTCATGGTGCTGAGCTTTGGAGTGAAGGAGTGTCTTCTAGCCCCTCTTCCCTGCCATGTGCTCTTCTGTGGCTTTCCACTTTCCAGGTGAACTTCTGAATTAGCCTGTTAGCATCTGTGAAAGAGTTGACTGAGGTTGTCGTGGCCGCAGCGACTGCACTGTCCCCACAGAACAGCACCACAGTGTGAATATTTCTGTTAGACCAGGGGATGGTTTTCCCTTTAGTTGGGCATTTTGGATCTTCTACCAAGTTTTATAGCTCTCAGCATGCAGATTGCAGATCCTGTGCAGGCTTTGGTAGTTTCGTATTTAGGCATTTAGTTTTAGGGGTTTGTGTTGTAACTAGTCTTTTTTTTTTTTTTTTTTTTTAATTCAAATTCCAATGGTTTATTGCTGGTAAGCAGAAAGCATTGGACTTTAATATGTGAACCATGTGTCTTGCATCTTTGCTGTAATTATTTATTCCAGGAGACAGATTCATTCACTCATTCTTCATTCATTCATTTGCTTACTTTATTCATAAGTTGATTTTCAAATGTGAAGATTATATCTGGAATCTCACTTGGTATATCTAATGAAATTTCGATTTGCTAATTTTCTGGTGAGTTTTGCATCTCTGTTCCAGCCTGTACCTTTCTTATGACGTCCTTACTTGGTTTTGGCATTAGAACAGCAGTAGTCTTACAAGGTGAGTTAGAAAGTGTCTGTGTTGTCTGTGTGAGAGATTAAAGAGACGGCAACTATCCCATACATAGTTGTTAGGACTCCCTGGAGATGGTGGGTCTGGTGCTGCTGTCTTCTGAAGGTGATCACTGGTTATTCCAACTGTAAAAATAGTCTTTGCATTGCTGGGAAAAGAACTCGAAGAAACAGTGTGAAGAAAGGACTTATTTTGCCTCACGGTTCTAAGATTTAAGATTTAAGTCCATAGTTGCCTCCTTTGCTCTGTGTGTGTGTGTGTGTGTGTGTGTGTGTGATATGTGTGTGGTATGTGTGTAATGTATGATGTGTGTGATATGTGTGTGGTGTGTGTTTGTGTGTGTTGCTGGTGATGAATGCCTATCCTGACACAGGTGCTCTGCCACTGATATCTATGCTTAACTGTATTCAGATTTTAAGCTTATCAATAGATTAATCTACTCCCTTCCCTTTCCCTCCCTCCCTCCCCTCCCTTCCTCTCCCCTCCCTTTCTCTCCCCTCCCTTCCCCTCATTTCCTCTTCTTTCCCCTCCCTTCCCCTCCCCTCCCTTCCCCTCCTTTCCCCTCCTTTCCTCTCCCCTCCCCTCCCCTCCCCTTCCTTCTTCTCCCTTCCCTTCCCTCACAATCTAGTTGTCTCTAGAAGACCTGATTTACCAAACTGATCATCAAGACAAACTCACATAGCCGTTTAGCTTCTCTACTCTTCCTTGTAGAGTTTTGTACTATTTTCTCTTAAAAATTTAAATTTGTAGGTACAGAGTTGCCAGCTGGCTGTATTTTATTAGTGTTCCCGTGTCTGGACAGGCATGGCTTCCGGCTTTCATTTCTGATGTTTGTCTCAGCCTGGTTGGAGTTCTCTCACTTTTACAGACCCTTTCAAAGAGCGAGCTTTGGGTTTCATTGATTTTTTTTTTCCCTAATGCTTCCCTGCCTCCCCCTTTAAGTCCAGCGATTTCTGTTCTTTTTTTTTTTTTTTCTTTTTATCTTCCTGATTGCTAGCATCTTAAATTGTTCTCTCTCTGGGTTTCCTGAGATGACAGCCCGGGCTACTTACTTTGGGACTTTCCTCTTATCTATTGTGTGTCTTAATGCTGTAAATGGCTGTCAAGCTGGGCAGCCACGGCGAGCCGGCACTTCTAGGTTGGATGTTCATCTGCTTCTCTTGAGACTTTGTCTTTGACGTGTGCTGTCTAATCTTCAGATGTTTGGGGGACTTCCGGCTCTCTCTGGCTGAGTTCTAGCTTCACCACACGGTGATAAGAACACGTGTTGTGTGTGTCTGTTCCCTGGTGTGCTCGTAGCTCTGTGAGTGGCCCACACTGGTGACTGTTCCACATGAACTTGAAAGGAGTGTGTTCTCTGCTGCGCTGGATATTGTATTCTAGAAACATGCATGAGTCAAGCTGACAGACAATGCTTCTTATGCCACTGGATGAAGTTTCTGACTGGAGTAGGGGCTCATTACTTCTCAACAGCTCTGTCAGCTTTTGCTTACAAACTCTGTCTGAGCTTGTTTAGAAAGACAGGGACCAGTCGGCGAAGGCTCAGACTGGAGATGGGCTAATGTGTGAGCATAGAGGGATCCCGGGACTGTGTGGTTCCCTAGCTGCCAGGGAACCTGACCAGTTCAGTGAGGCCGCATAGTCAGACAGCCTAGGAATCTACTTGTAGAATCTGTTCATTCTCTCCAGGTCCCTGTTCCCCACGTCATGGGGCCATACTCTGACATCCCTTAGATGCTTGGTCTAGCCTTGGGTCATGCCTTTTGAGGATGGTGTAAGCAATGGCAAAAACTGGGGGAGACAGGCTTTTTCCATGAGCACAGAGCAGCCTGGGGATTACTGTGGACCGTGTGGCCCGCAGGCTACTGTGCTTATGATGTCTACAGGCTGAAACAATGCAACCGGATGGGAGGCAAGTTTCTGTCCATGTTCACAGGCCAGATCTTGAGACTGCCAAGGCCACTGCGGCAACCTGGCACCTCCTGAGTAGTATGGAAACCGGGACCTAGAATGGGAACACTTGCGTGCATGAGCCCCGAAATGTGTGTCACAGCCAGGGCTGGGCAGGTATCAGAAGAAGCATGCCATGCTTCCATGTGGCAGAGAGGCACTGGGTAAACCCATCCTTCAAGATCCCTTGGGAGACTATGACTTTAGGTCATGTCACTGGTGTGTTCCGAATGCTGTTGGAAACATTAGGTAAGTCGCTACAAGCAGAGGCGAGCCCGGGTACCAATTGTGTAGTGTGAAGCAGTCTGGAGAGACGGTCTTCTTACACGTAAAGGGAAAAAAACCCCAGTGTTCAACAATGGCTGACAGGATGCAGCCTGTTAGATGAGAGCCGAGAGAGAGACCATCCATGAGGGAGGCCACCATCACCATCACGCCATTGGCCCTGTGGAGAGAGAGCTGGGCCGTATTACTGTCCCAGGATGACTAAACATGACTGCTCAAGACCGTGGACGCAGGATGCTGTGAAGAAGCAACAGAGAAGACATAGCTGAGGCTGAGAGCCGAATGTCAAACTGAAATCAAGAGTGACTTGAAGGTCCTCGGTTTATAGTGACACGGTGACGTTTGAACTCCCGTGAGGAAGAGGGAGAGGCTTGGGGCAGGAATAGACTTCTCCACTAGATCCATGGCTGAAAGGGAAGATGCTCCCAGGGGCAGATGCTCCCCGGGGCAGAGTTTAGAGCTGAGACAGCAGCCCTTGGGTACCACCAAGGGAGCGCTGCTGAGTCAGGTGCGGGAGTCCTCATTCTTGCTATCTCGGACACTCTCGACTCTGATAGTGAAAGTCTACCTCCAAGTACCAGGAAAGCCAGGGTGGATGGTTATGAAAAAGCCTGTCTACTTGTATTCTACAGGACAAAGGTTGGGGGAGCCAGAGATGTCACCTATAGACCGTAGGGTTAGGTAAGTAGGTGGCTGCTTGACACTTGTCCCCTCTCTTTGTTCAAGAGGCAGTTTATCCATCCACCATGTCCCTGTCCTTCCCTTCTCTTTTTTTATTTCTTTCTCTTTCTTACAGCATGTCACTATCTTGAACTTAAGATCCTCTTCCCGGGCTTCCTGGTGGCCTGGGCTTCCCCGGTGCTGGTGATCAGCCCCACTGCATCTACATCCAGCTTCACCAGAGACTTCCTCTTGCTCAGGCCATCAGTCTCAGGTCTCAGGCCATTGGTGAGGACGCAGGTTCTCTCCGACACCCCCCCTCCCCACGCCGGTTCTGGGTTCCTATCAGATCTCTCCCTCACTCTCACTGTAATGTGCTCACCTGTGGATGTAGGAGCTGGGAGAGACCCTTTCCAAGCTGGCCTGGAGTCTGACCTGGGTGGAGGTGGTGTGGTCCAGATGAATCAGCACCATGGCAGCCCCAGCACCCCTGGCTGGCCCTTACACTAAATCACTTTTGCCTCAGTGAGTTGCTCAAAGCCTCCAGTTGGAGGGATTTCACCCTGATCTTGAATATGCATGTTTTAAAGTACTTTGCAAAATGGAGGCCCTTTTGAATGTTATTCCAATCCTCCAGCTATCAGGGAAATTGGGGTGTTGTATAGATTGAGGAAAAATTACTTGAGGAGATGTCAGTAGAAGCTCAAATGCTTATCTGTACAAATAAATTCAGTGCAATCCACAATTAAGCAGCATTTGACATTTAAAAAATATTTGATCCATGTTTTGGCTTCCAGAGCTGCTTCGGGGAGCGGCAATGTGCAAATTACATTCAAATCAGGGTTAAATATAGTTCTCAGAGAAAGATTGTATGATTTCAATTGCCTAATTATTTGGGGGAAAATCTGTTCTTCAATAATTAAGAGATGAGGATGCTTGGCTTACTGATGGCAGAGCTGGATGTTTCCTCCATGGTGCCCTAAGGTGCTGTGCTGGGTGTGGAGGTGGAGGCTCACAGGAGGTGACCCTGGGTGGGGGAAGGAGGACCCGATCAGGCTCTAGCCAGTTTGTTCAGGTCTGTGACCAGGCAGACAGCCACGCACTGGAGTGGACCAGGATGGGAACGGCAGCTTAGGTGCCAAGCCAGAGAGGCTGGCAGCCACACCAAGCAGCAGCCAGAGCCAGCTCTGCCTGGCAGGGCTCACTGGCATATGTGAGCACCCAGGCTATGGCCAGACACAGTGGGGCGGGGCAGCTGGCAGTGTTGACGGTTGTCGGTTAATTAGGTGATATTTCTTAAAAGTCATGTAGAGGAGGAGCATGCATGGCTGTCTGCCTTCAGGAAGAAGTCCAAACCAACGCAGCCCCTCCCCTCCCTCCAGAGCAAGAAGACAGGGCCGGTCCAGTGCAGGCGGCGTCAGCTCCTACTTCACATAAGCTGGAAGTAGGCCTGCAATCTCAGGCCACGTAGGTGGTCTGTGACCTGTTGCCTCATCTGTGAAATGGACAGAATTACACATTATACCGATTGACATGGAAGAGCAGTGTCAGCATAGACCGTGGGCTGTTAGAGCAGGGATCTAGAGTCGACACCTGGCTCCACGTCACTGCTGTGTGACCTTGGGCAGGCGACTCAATTTCTCTGAGCCTTGTACCTGTGCCTGGAAAATGGGATAGTTACAGCAGCTACCTTCCAGACGGTTTCCGGACTAATTGCATCCTATTAGTGGGATGCTGTTTATGTATGGAGGTGTGAGCTTCGGTGTTGTCTGGCGTGCAGCAGGTGCTCGGCGCTGATGTCTCACAAATATTTACTGTGCACCTGTGAAGCTCAGGCTTCAGTCCAGGTGCTGGAGTTCCCGGAAAAGAAATGAGGTGGGAGGGTCCTGCTCAACATGGAATTAGATGGCAGGCAGAACAAGCGCTGACTTAAAGTCAGCGTGGGTAGGAGGCAGGGCAAGTCCTTGGGGAGAGGGGAGCTGGAGTGAGGCTGGCTGGGGTGTGTGAATATAGCACCATTCAAGAGTGGGGCCTTTGCCCTGCTCCAGAACTTCAGTTGGTGGCCAGAGGTGGCCCTTTGGGGTAGGGACCACAGAGGGACCACAGTATTATTTCTAGGGGCAAGTGGCAACGGAGAGTCCTGAAGTGCCTGACATCAGGCCTACCTGGCTGGGAGCAGGATGCTGGGTAGGGAATCAGCTGAGGGCTGGAGTGGGGAGGGAGGGTATTCATGGATGCTTGCCTGTGATGCCTGGCTGCCCGACTCTGTGCCCTGTGGAAGGCTCAGAATCTCAATGCTCACATAATGGGCATTGTGTACAGGTAGCTAGCTGGCCAGAGCCAGCAGCAAAGTGGCCTTGGCAGGGTCTGAATCTTCCAGTTCCAGTTTGTCCTTACACCAGAAAACCTGTGCAGTGGCTCATGGTGGCAAGCTAAGGTTGCATATCACACCTGCGCAGAGCTGGGTCTTGATCTTTCCTAGACCTCAGGGTGAGGTCTGCAGGGCGGGGGTGGGGGCGTGGGGGGGGGGACACTGTAACACCGCAAGGGCTGGCAGAACTGGACAGACCTACTTGCCTCGTTTTCTGTGTCTGGGGGGGGGCAGATCTGTACCCCAAGACAAGCCTTTCTGCAGCACCCGACAGAGACAGTCTGTGGGCCCTCTTCTGGAGCTGGTGTGGATCTAGGGTCTATAATGGGACAGTCAGCAACAGCCATACTTCAGGATACAGCAACAAAGGATGCTATAGGCAGGAAGTCACTACCTGTGGCCCTATTACCCCAGGACAGGAATATTGTAGGAGAGGAAAGTGGGCCTGGCAGGCTCAGCAAGGGTTTTCATTACCCGTGCATGGGGGGAGGGGGGGGCTGGCTCCCCAGGCCAGCTCACTCAATCGGAATCCAGAGTCCCGGAGCCTCTATATCTGACTCCACGTATGGGGCAGGAGGCAGCACTTGTGCCAGGCTCTGGGACTGTGGGAAAGGGATCCGGAGGTAACCTTGGCCTCTGGCTCTACTCAGCTTCCTAGTGTTCACAGGAAAGAAGGGAGGTGTACCAGCTGGCCCACGCTGAGTCCCTGTCTCTGCACGGTGAATGGGCCAGCTCTTATAAAACCTGTGGAGGTAATTGAATCTGGGCAGAGTCCTTGACGGAGCCGTTAAATGCAGGAGCCGATGAAGCTTAAGTTTATGGGCTCTTGTCCTCAAGGCCTCTCCAGAGGGGCCAGGCCTGAGTTGCTATAGGCCTCTTAGGGGCAGGTTGGGTGCAGTGACTCCCACCCCTGACCAGCCACAGGGATTGGCTTAGGAGCTATGGTGTGTGTATTTCCGGCAGCAGTGGCCTCTCAGTTTGGCTGGCCAGCCCTGGCTCTGGGGTCCTGGACCCTCTGAAGGTGGTCCATGGATTGTTCCGGCTCCTGGTGTGGGTGCCTGACTCTGTGCTGCCGTGGAGCGGAGTCTATACCAATTCTGCTCTGGACTGCTGAGGGGTGGAGACAATGAATACTGTCCTTCCAGGACACTGTGTTACTGGAAGGTGGGAGTCCCAGGAAGATGGTCCAGGCCTCTGGAGCAGTTGTCTGAGGGAGGAGAGGTGGTCAAAGGTGCTGTTTCAGCAAAGAGGTGTGTGGAGGACACATCAGGCAAGAGCATCTCCTGATGGAACAGAAGGCTTGAGAGCAGTCACTGGGGTGACTTGGCACACCTGTGGCTGCACCCAAGGAGGAATGACCTCAGGAAAGGCTGTCCCCACCTTCCAGGTAACTGGAGGACGGTCACTCAGCATTCATCCTTGTATCTGTGCCCTTCTGACGGTGGCGTGTTGCCCCAGCCTCCCATCAGAGCTTCGAGGGCATGGCCACTCAGCACACCTGGTGTGGACGAGCAGGGTGGACTGGTGAATTATTTAGAATTGCCAAAGGTGTCGAGTTAGCAGCTAATTAAAAAAAAGCTATCCTCTGTGCAACACTATAAAAGAATCATAAAATTCCAATCTCATTTGTTCCACTCAGCTTCCCTGGGTGCAGAATGCCCCATAAAAGATGGAGACGTGCCCACAGTCTGCAGTCTGCTTTGGAGTGGTTTCTCTTCTGGGGTGTTTCATAAAACAGGGCAGAAGGAAAACTTTGGGCCCATCAAGAGGGCCAGGAGATGGCCAGTCCAGGGTGGATGGAGGATATCACTTGTTGGGGTCATATGCCCTAGGAGACCAATGGTACTGGGCAGTGGTGGGGGCTCAATAACCTTAGAGTGAGCACTAGACTTCTGGTAGAAGGCTGGGGTGCTAACTGGCCTACAGATGTTGGATCCACAGGGGTGCCATGCTCCTTGTTGGGTTATGTCAGAGACTCTCTGCTGCATTGTCTTGGGTGTTAGAGAAACTCGTGGCAGGGGTGTGTGTTTCTCCCTCCTAAAATGAGAGAGGCTATGGAAGCTGGTAGCCCCATGGTCCCATGATGCCTTGCTGCAGGTGCAGAGGCTGAGCTGAGAGCAGCTCCTGATCCCACCCCGGGTTCTGGCAGGTCAGGACTTTGCATTTTTAAATATCAGCCATGCTTACTTAGCCTCAGCCCAGACCAGAGGGAAGGCATGAGACCTTCACTCTTTGACTTGGGAATGGAGGGGTCAGACCAGGAGAGGAGGCCACATTGCTGCTCCTGATGCAGTGTTGATCTAAAAGGGGCAACTGTACAGGCTCAGGTGAGCTGTGGGTCCCATCTGGTTCCTACGGGTGGGCAGTATGTGCCTTCTGGCCATGGCAGCTGGGGGCTCACGGTTCCACACATCTGCCTCTCCCTCCCCCTTCTCTTCCCCCTCCCCCTCCACTTACCCCTCTCCCTCTCCCTCTCCCTCTCCCTCTCCCTCTCCCTCTCCCTCTCCCTCTCCCTCTCCCTCTCCCTCTCCCTCTCCCTCTCCCTCTCCCTCTCCCTCTCCCTCTCCCTCTCCCTCTCTCTCTCTCTCTCTCTCTCTCTGTGTGTGTGTGTGTGTGTGTGTGTGTACATGGATCATTGAACCAGGCAGACAGGCAGGCCCCCTAAACTTGACAGGCATGTCCACCACTTCAAGGTCTTCTCAGAGAGTAGCCTCTTGTCCCTGTGACCACCACATGTGGCAAAGCTCCATCAGGTGGCCTGTTCAGCAAATGAATCCCAACTTGAGCTTTGGGCCAGGTTAGCAGTTCTGGTCAAATTAATTTACCATCAGAAGTTTCAAGCTGTGTTCTCTGAAACTAGATACTTGGTACGTCTCCTGACTCCTTCCCTATTGGTTGGAGCCTTTAGCTACCTTTTTTTCCTCAGTTTTCTCATCTATACAATGGGTTTGCTGTGGTGGCTGTCTTGTTTTTAAAATTCTTTTAATCTGTAATGATGATGACGGTGATGCTTGTGTATGTGTGTGTACACATGATGAGTAGCTATGTGTGCCTCAGTGCATATGTGTGTGTATACATGATGAGTAGCTATGTGTGCCTCAGTGCATATGTGTGTGTATACATGATGAGTAGCTATGTGTGCCGCAGTGCATATGTGGAAGACAGAGGATGACTTTTCGGAGTGGGTTATCTCCTTTCACCTTCCTGTGGCATCTGTGATTTCCATTCATGTTGCCAGGCTTGCACAGCCAAGCTCCTTTACCTGTTGACACATCTCTCCAGCCCCGCAGTGGTGGCAGTTTTGACCTGTAGTTACAGAGGTGCGTGGCGCCTTAACTGTGTGTAACCTAGCACAGTGCAGTTACAGAGTGCCTGGTTCTGGGTGCATTCAGTCTCCAGCTCTGAAGGGTGTCAGCTCTCAAGTACAGATGGAGTGAGGTGAAGCAGGGGGCAGGATTGCTTATCCTGAGGAACAGGACCTGGGTCTGCAGTCTGCCACTCTGCACCAGGAAGTGAGATCTGTCCCCACCCCCTGGCCATTGGCACTCGTTCAAAGCCATCAGGGCTGAGGTCATTGTCTCCCATTGCAGGAGACTGAAGAGTGGGCAGCCCCTTAATGAGGTCACTTCTGAGAAGCCCTGTGGCCACCTTGGAGGGTCTGGGCATCTCAGGCCAATGAGGCCCAGTTTAACCCTTATCTCAGCTGAGTTCACTCACGTGGAGGGCGGGGCTATAGTGTCTGACCCTTATGTGTTCTGACGGAGGCGTATAACTCGGTGAGCCCTCCCCACCAAGAGCATGGTAACAGCTCCTATTACGTGGAGTTGCTTGTGGTGATCAAGACACAAATTGTGTGCTGTGTCCAAAGCACAGAGTTTCACATTAGTGAGTAACCTGCTTTTTTGTGACAAAACTCTTCCTGGAGAGATGTAACACACATGTCCCTTCACCCCAGATCAGGAGACCACGCAGACCAAGGAACAGATACCACCAGCATCCATCCTGTGAGTCAATGAGGTTTACTGGGGTTACTTACAGGAATATGGGTGAGGGGTTACTTATAGGAGCTGAAATGACTCAAATACAGCTGTGTCACCAAAGCTCATACCAGCATGGGTGAAGTTCACAAGGCTGGAAACCTTGAGCACACTGCACAGACTGCAGGCAGCTCAGCAGATTGGAGACTCCCCTTTCCAGGTGCCTCAGTTGGTCTAAACCTCTTCCAGGCCGATGGTCTGATCTCAAGATTCTTCTTTGCAGCTTGGCTCCGTTGGGTCTTAGGGGGACTCACAGTTTTAATTGCTTACTCTGTCAGGGAGGGGCCTAGTGAATCTTGTCAGTTTCAGGGACTTCCTCAACAATTTGAGTTGTTTACTTTCACGCGTGGCCTGCGTGTGGCTGGGTTACTTCCACCAGACAATGGTGCCTCTTTGCTTCTAGATGAAAGATGCTGATTGATTCTTCACTCTCCATTTGTTTGAGATGTACACATAACTTGGGAAGCCACAAAAAAACTACATTTAGAGAAACAACTCCTCTAGTTGGTCCCCGGCAACAGTGACTGCTTGGAGTCTGGTGTGGAGTGAGATGCGTTGGAGCCTGAGTGGACCCAGTGGCTTGGAAAGGACAAGAGGAAGTGATTGTGGACAGAGTGCTTAAGTCTTTTTTTTTCTTCATCCTTGCGCAGGGGCCATGCTAATCTTCTCCGTATCATTCCAGTTTTAGTATCTGTGCTGCCGAAGTGAACACAAGTGCTTAAGTCCTGATGCTGGGGGTGAGTAGACACCCAGGATTAAGATGTTAGATGTGGAGTCTGGAGACGGACAGCTTCTCCATTTAAAAATTAAAAACATTTTAAAGTTAATTAAAATTAAAAACATTTTAAAATTAAAAAATTCTCTCTGTCTGTCTCTCTGTCTCTCTCTCTCCTCCCCCCATGAGTGTGTGTGTGTGTGTGTGTGTGTGTGTGTATGAGAGTGTGCCTTTGTACATCTGTCTGTACCATACAGTGTTTGTGGAGGTCAGAGGCAGCTGGTGGGAGATGCAATTTCTAACTCAGGTTGTCAGGATGTGCAGCAATCTCAGACATCTCACCAGCCACAGAAACCATCTTTTCAACATGTGACCTCCTCATGGTGGCAGAGAGAGAGAGAGAGAGAGAGAGAGAGAGAGAGTTCTCAGAGTTTTCCTTGACACAAGATGGCCGCTAAACAAAGGCAGATCAAGCTGAGTTATTCACCTTGAAACATTCATAGATGCATGTGCACATGCAAGCACATAGAACATTCTGGAAGGACACACAGGGACTACTTGAAGACAGCTGAAGGTATAAGGTAGGTTGAAGAAGAAAAAAATGAGACTTCCTGTTTGTGGCTTGAGTTTTTATAATACAATTATTAAAAATAAATCATCTGCATCATTTAAAAACAATGTCACACCATAAGGAGCAAGGAAGGAGACACTAGTACAGAACCTGGGTATTTGGTGGGGACTCCTCCTTCCACACACACCCCACTTACGGCATAGGGCCACTCACATTCAAGGGGTTGAACCCTTATTTTCTGTCCTTCATACCCGTCCTTTCTGCAACTGCTCAGAGGAGGCTGTGGATACCAGAGGCCCTGCTGATAGGCCAGCAGAGAATAGACCCAGGGTTCCAACCCTGAGACAGCCAGGCTTTATGTCATAGCTGCCATCCATCGAGCCTGGCTTTTTATGGGGATGCTGGGATCTGAACTTCATGCTTGATTAGCAAGCACTTTACCCATTGAGTCTCCTCAGCCCTCCCTGTGCCTTCACCTGCGGTTAAATATTGTTTACTGGAGGTTTCCCAAGCAGATCTTGGGTCTGCTTGCTTCTCTCCAAGACTGTGAGGTGAGGCCCTGGCTTCTAGCCGCTTCTGTGTGGCTACAAGGGATGAAACTAGACCCAGGTTCTAAGGTCTCCCATCATTCCACTTCTGGGTGGTACCCTCCAGTGCTTGCCACAGGCTAAGTGCCAGCCAGGCAGCTTGGGCCCATTGAAAGAGAGGATGCGACTCAGAACCCCTAGCAGTTCCTACTGACAGCATCCCTCTATGCATCTCAAGTGCTGCCTGGGGACAGACAACTTCCACCTGTTAGAACACAGTGAGCACTCATTAATTATGCCTGTTAAGTCACCAAGAATGTCCCTGTTATTTTGGGAGCCAGTTGTTGCACAGTACAGTGTCACAGGTGTGTGTGTGTGTGTGTGTGTGTGTGTGTGTACTGATAGGTGAGCATCAAAGTGTGTCTACCAGCCTCCGTCTCCCTGCTGCCAGGGGGCTTTTCTTGTTGAGGCGGGCTGAAGGTCAGGGAGAGCTTTGGAAGGTCAACGCCTTAGGCTGGCCTTGGATACAGCTGTCTGGGCCTCCAGCCCGGCCTCACCAAGGACATTCAGCTCCTTTTGTGGAGCTGTGGACTTGACACTTCTCTTGTGCCTGTGGATTTGGAATCACAGCTCTGTTTGCTTCTGGAAGCTTCTCTGTTTGGGACTGGACTTGGTCAAGCCTGCCTGGAATGCAGGTGTCTGAGTCTGTCTCACTTCACTGAGCCAGCAGCTGTCCTCTCAACTAGGCAGTAGTTCTGTGGTTCTGGATCCAGGGAACCAGAATCTCTGAGGCCTTCCTGAGAAATCCTCTGTCTCCAGCATCCACTAGCAAAGCTACTTCTAGAATCTCTGTGAGAAGACGCTCTGCCTATGACAGACCTCAAACCAGCAGCCAGCCACGAGCTGCCCCAATTCCACCACTCTATAGCTTTCGGCAGCATGCAGAGAGTGTGGGGGGTTTCCTGGCTCAGGATTTTTCCTTTTGTGTATCATAAAATTTCACAAGGCTGCCTGTGTCTCAGCCATAGTCTCTGCTGGGGAGTTCTTTGGCCAGGGAGACAGCATCGTCTCCCTGCAATGTGGATGCATTCTGGGCTAGCATTCTGCGCTAGCTCCAGATGTCAGGGTCTGGGTCTCAGGTGTTAGGGTGCCAGCAACCTTGGCTAGTAGCAGCTGCCCTTGATGCTCCGTGGACTGACTGTTTCCAGTCAGCATCGAGGTGCATGGGCGCGCACACACACGGATTACTTCGGTTATCTGTTTAAGTCATGCGCAAACACTGACTGAATTGGCGAAATCCTTCTGTGTTCTTCACATGAGCTCCGAGTAGCCTTGTCTGGAGCTGGTCTTGCTAATGGCTTCACTTCCACTATACCTCATCCTAGAACGCCCTCGCTGTCCCAGCTCGGGGGACGAGGTGACGACCCAGAGCTACGGTGTTGTCATCAATATTTGAAGAGCTGGCCAATGGTGGGCATCCACTGTCACTAACAGTGAACCAGCATGTTGGATTGAGTCCAGTTTCTTGTGTCCTAATGGCCTCCCCAGATAACAACTGTGTCATGGTCAGGTCCAGTGGCTGGAGTGCTGGTAATTTAGAAACTCCTCAGGAAAGCTCCTGTCTAGAGACCTTGGCTGCTGTCTCTCAGGGAAGGGGTGTCCAAAACACAGTTGAGGTCTAGGAATGCAGGCTCTCAGAGGCCTGAGAAGACCTGGCCTTGACCTGCTTGTCTGACCTTCAGTCCTCTTTCCACCCTGTTCCCTCTTGGAAAGCAAGTCCTGACACTGAGAAGGTCACTTCTTCTCCAAGTGGGTAGCGCCTGGCCATGAGGCCCTGCATGGGAAGGGTGGGGGGTGGGCTGCATCTGAGCTTAGGGGTGCTGTGGGAGGAGCTGCTATGTGTGTCTCAGCCTTGCCTTCTGCCCTCAGCAAGCACGTTGGTTTTGTGGCAGGACTTGGAGGGTGAGTGGTACTGGTCACTGCGGGCTCCTCAGCTAAGCAGTGGACTGGGGTAATGGGACACCAAGCTGGGGAGAACTGTTTGGAACATTAGAGGAAACTGAGGCAGATGGAGGTGGAGGGTAGGTGGTGCCCACCCTGAATCAGAGTGACTTCTCCCCACCCGGAAAGAATAGGAAGGGAGGAGGGATGTGTACATGGCTGAGGGGATGTGGAGTCCCGGGATCCTGCCCCATCCAGTCACCTCTCACTTCGGAAGCTCTAGGGCCAGACAGCACCAGGCTGTAAAAATGACCCAAGATACTGAGGGATGAGGGCAGCCACAGGCAAGAGAAGCCCTGTTGCCCCAGCTACGGAGCAAGGGGCACATCCCTCACCCTGTGCCCTGCTCTGGAGGCTGTGGCCGTGTAGGAGGCTGTGCCAGCTTGTCCAGTAAATCTTAACCATTTACAGCCCAAATGAGGCCTATTGTCCGAGCCGGGACAGGAGAAGTGGTGCACACAGGGCCAGGCTGCTGCAGCCCACCTGATGAACCGGCAGATCCAGGGCCACGCTCTCTGCGAGAGATTGTCTCGGTGGAAATGAGAAATAATGGTCAGAGTGAGGAGCTGGTTATTCCGAAAGACTTCCAGCGACTTCACGCATCCTGGCCGCCATTCTAACCACCGAGGCTTCCCACAGAGAGGGGTGATTCAGAAGCATAGCATTCCCCAGGGAGACGGGCTGTGGTGTGGCGCTCATCAGAACCGCATCCACAGTGGTGACCGTGGAAGTGGGGGACAGTGACAGGCTGTGGGTGGCACACACATTTGCATGCTTTACTATCTTCTAAGGAGGCTTTGGATCCCCAGATGGGCCTGGGAGAAAGGAGGAGTTGGTAAACTCAGAGAGGGAGTCATTCGTGGCCCCTGCCCACCTGCCTATAGCCATTGAAAGAATGGGTGACAATGAAGGATTCGAACCCTTGGCTCTCAAGTTTCAGACAGGGTCCCAGGCCTGATGGTCCTTTAGAGAAGCCTTGGCATGAGCTAAGGGCAGAAAAGTCTAGACTGAGTGGATGGTACGAAGTTGCTGGAAACCTAGCTGAGCTCTTCCCTCCCTCCTACAGAGGACATCCCATTTTGTCTTAGGGGCACCGCCTGGATGCAGGACATAGAGGAGCCCATGTACTCTTCCTATCTTGGAAGTTCTCTCTTGGAGCTGAGACAGGACAGGAAATAGTTAAAGCTGACAGCCCCTTTTAGGGCTGCGGTCAGAAGAAGAAGAAAAAAAAAAACAACGATATTCTGCAGTTCGACGTCATGCTAATTCCATTTCCAGGGCATTTAATCTCATTTGCCCGATGACTAATCCCTGGCCTTGTGTGAATTAACATGTGGCCCCTTCTCCAAGGGAAACGGGACCCTTTCAACGGAGACATGGCGTCATCCTGATCTGCTGCCCTGGCAGGCAGGGCTCCTGGCTAGACAATTAAGGGCAGTCCGGGGACAAATGCCTGACCCCTGGGTGAGCAAGAAGGACTTGGTATTTCTTGTGCCTTTAGCACCCTCCAGAAGTGCAGGTTACTTTTCTCCTTCATAGCCTAGGGTGGGGCAACTCATCTCCCAGTCTGGAGACAAAGGCTCTGTCTGGTACGGGGTTCTTCACCCCTGTCACCGGTGGAGCGGTTCATAGATGCTCTACTGATAGCAGGTGGTTTTGGTGCTGGCAAGCCTGTTCATCTGGGCCACCCAGCAGGGGCCTCAGCAGGGCTGAAGAGTCTGGAGGTAGCCAAAGAGAAGCTGGAGAGAGTCGCATGGGTGGGAGTACTGCTCTAGCTTGGTGCTTTCTCTACCCTCCTTCCTGGACTTCTAGCCTCTGAAGACCCCTGCCCCACTCTGTCCTTTTAGTGACCGCTGGACAGAGAAGCCACCTGCTAGGCCAGGGAGCTAAGCTGTTTCTGAGAATGAACCCTGGGGTCCAGGAGAAGCTGGGCTGCAGCTGTACCTCGCAGAATCTCAGGAAAATCTTATCCCCATGGGATTCCAGGCTGTGGGAACCCCAGAGGAATAAGGAGGTCCCTGGGTACTGGAAGGTGTAAACGGTGCCCTGCCCTTGAGCTTGTTTCGACCTTGCAGTCAGGCTCAGCATGGCTCTTGGTCAGGTCAGGTTAGAGGTTCTGTGGAACCCAGAGCTGGGTCTGACTGCATGTTTCTCTGCCACTGGACAGGGCTAGGCGAGGGATTCTGCATGTCCCTGTCCTGCTCCAGGGCTTGGCACTTAATGAGGTTAAGTCTTTCCTTCAGATCTAAAACTTTAGGAGCCCAGAGGCCTGGGATGAGAGCAGGCAGTAGTTAAGCCTTGAAGCTGGGGCTCTGTGAGGTGGGGAACCATGGCAGAGCTGTAGCCTCTGGTCTCCTCCCCGCCCACCTCCCTCTGGGACACAGACCTCCAAGTTTTCAAGAAACTTCTGATGGCTGCTTTAATACTCCAGACTGAGCCAGGCTGAATTTCTGAGGCTTTGAGGAGGGTTTGAATCTATGTGGGGCATGCAGGTCTCTCAGGAAGGTCTGTAAGGAAGGCCTGAGTATAGGCTGTGCAGGGGCAGAGTGTAGACTGTCAGGGTATGGACTCCTAGGTTGCCTGGCAGGACTGTGAGGCTATGCAGGAGTGTAAGTGTTCTTCATCCTTTAATGCCTGGGTGGGCATGGGTCACCTGAGCCCATAGCTGTCGGCACACACTGGTTATAATGAACAGCCTTTATGCCCAGACCCCACAAACCACCTTGAGAAGAAAGTCTCTGAAGACACCTTTTGGGTTGGTACATCCACAGACTCGGCAGATCCTCCTGGCTGGACATGTAACCTGGGTCTGGAAACAATCCTGTTTGGCCTTTGGCATTTCTCAGATGGTTAGATCCTCCAGGGATGTCACAGACACCCACAGGTGCACTCCTCAGGGAGGCCCATTAGACAGGATGTGAAGACGGAGCATCACAGTTTGATGTGTCCTGGGCACTGGGTGAAGTGGATAGGCGTTCATCTGTCTCCTCCTCACCACGGGGCTGTGGTGTTTGCTCACTAGCAGCAGGACCCCAGATATCATGGGTCTGAGAAGGCTCCTGGCTTGCACTGTGCTATGGCCCTCCTTGGGCAGGTGTTCAGAAGAAGGCCTGGGAGCCTCATGGGAGGGCATTGGGCCTGCCTAGCTATAGTGTTCTGCACAGCTCCAGTTGGGTCTGGGCTCGAGGGAGGAGGGCAGGGCAGCCTCCTAGAGGCCTTGCTCCTGTTACCAGATTATCTCATTTGCAAACAATAAATGTCTACAAGTAAAGCTCTTGTCAGGCTCCCCTTCCAGGACGCACATGTAGCTTTTGTCTGCCTCTGCCCTTTGTTAAAACAACCGCAGTGCCAGGCAGATAAACAAGACGATTAAATGTAAATGATGTCATCCGTTCATTCGCATTAATGAGAAGCCCAGGCCCTGGCCAGGACGCTGGCGCTGGCGGAAGCTACAAGCTACTGAATCCTATTAAAAAGCAACCAAGAGGCAGTGCTGACCTTTGCTTTGAATGGCTGACCCGGCACCCAAGAGCGGGTGGGACAGCTTGGGACCAACAGCTCTGGTTTTGACAAGGACTGCATTTAAATTGCGAATATTCACCATCTTCCCATAATGAGTGACCTCTTGGTCCTGCAAGGAAACATAGAGATCGAGAGAGATGTGGTCAGAGTCATTCTCCACCCACCCCATGCTACTGTCTCCAGGTCTGAGGTGGCACCCAAGGCAAGACCAGGAGGTGAAATGAGTTGACAAGGTACCCAGGACGCAGGGCAGTGCTTGCTCCAGGGATGGTGACCAAAGCAAGCTGCCCCACCAACAAAGACTCATTGTCAGAGCCCAGAGCCCCTGGGATCTGCTGCATCCTTGAGCCCAGACCTATGGGTAGCTTCTAGAGGGGTTCAGAGGGCTTCTGAACTAGGCATGTGCTGCCTACCTGTAAAAGCAGCTTGTCGAGGGATACCATCAGTGTGGGGCATCTGCTCTGAGGAGGTCATGGTCCCTGCAGCTGATACCCTTGACTGCCTTTTAGTACCCACAGGCACAAGCTATGCATAAGCTGGTGTGGGGAGGACCCCAGGAGGTCCATGTCACAGGAAAGAATGAACCAAGGATCTCTGTGGGATGCTGAACTGATAGATACAGTCAGTGTGTACCCAATGGAGCCTCCTGAAACTTACCCTCCCCTAAGCATCAACTGGAAGAACATACAAACTCTAAAGCCACAGGACTCAAACTCAAGTTCAGTTTCGTAGCCATGTGACCTCGGAGGCAACGCCTCGCTTCTCTGAGCATCTGTCTGCTCACTTGTGGGGTAGGGCGATGACAGCACACCCCTTTCCCAGGTCAGCGAGCGGGTCACAGGAACTGAAGAGTCGGGACGGTGTCTGGCGCACACACAGCAGGGGCTCCCATTATTGCGTTATTGCAGACGAATGGGCAGTTTCAATAATTCTGACATTTAATGCACAGTGTGTTCAGAGTTCCCGGACTCCAGATGCTCAGGCAGAAAACAGGGAATATATGGTCATGGTGGAAGAAGATACTGATGTTGGGTCTCCAGAGGCATCATGGACTCCCGCACTGCCATCTTCCTGTCTTTCCCAATCCTGGAGGCCTCTGTCTACACTACAGGCCTTACCCCTTCAGGCAGGCTGAGTCTTTCACTTAGGAACTGGGGCAGCAAAGTAACCCAGCCCCAATTCCTATAGAGCACAAAGCTACAGACTGATGGGCTGGGAGCGAAAGAGAGTCATCCTAGGTATGGAGTTCTGGGCACTCCCCTGGGGCTCCCACTGTGTCCACTCTGAGCTGGGGGACCATTTGGGTTGTTCAGCTGGAGGCTAAGACAGCTCTGGCCTAGGGCCAGTGCTGGCCAAGTTGGGGTGGCCCTTAGACTGTGAAGCTGGGTGAGTGCTCACCTGTGGTACAGGATGAACCCGGAGGCAATCCCATCCCGAAGATGCTGAGTCTGTCTCCCGAGTAACCTCATGTATTCCTCACACACCTGTTCCTCTTGACCTCACCCTAACATTACTGTCTTGACCTCACCCTAACATTACTGTCTTCTAGCTCCCACCCCAACCTCGGGAGGCCTCTTTAAGACTGGCCCTGACTCTGAGAGAGGGAACCCTATGCTCTCTCTGAGGTCTCTGAGCCAGGTTAACCTGTGGAAAACTGTCCCATTTCTTCTCATCTCTCTTCCGTGCTCTCCCTGGGCGGGAGGCATCAACAGCTTCCACTCCGACCTTGAAACGCTACCAGGCTTTGAGCCACTTTTTCCTGTGGGGGTACCGGGTTACTCTCACCTTCATTAACCTCTTCTAACCTCTCTTTCTACCTTTGAAGCCCCCTTCCCACTGTGCGATAGAGACCAGCAGGCTCTTTCTGACATTGAGGCAGCCCTGAATCTCACTGGAAGGTAAGAAGTCCCCTTCACTCTTCGATGTTGGAGAAGACGCCTCCTGCACACGTTCAGTAAGATTTGCCACATTCCTGATCCTTAGGGCTTCACCAGGCTTCCCATCTTTATGCTCCTCAAACTTCGCACATACATCATCAAGCAGATCCCTCCCAAGGACAGATGCCTCGGGTCCTACCCACTGTCTCATCATCCACTCTATACCCGCCCTTTCCAGCGCTGCCTGCAGGAAACCCTCTAGCAGAGTCCTCCAGACCCCGAGACTATCATGCAGCCCCAGCTGCCCCCACTGCAAGACTGCACTGCCCACCAGCAATGGGGCTTTGACTATAGCTCCTCCCACCCCCATGCACTGCAATGCTGGGTCCGACCAAGAGCAGCTGGTCTTGTTTGCATAGGGTTTACTAGAGGCTCCTAAAACCTCTATATCAGTTAGAGTTTTCTGGAGAATCACCCAGTGTGTGTGTGTGTGTGTGTGTGTGTGTGTGTGTGTGTGTTTTCATGTGTTTGTTTGTGTGTTTATGACAAGTCCTTGTTTCTTGGGGCTACAGAGGCTTAGAGATCCTACAACCTGCACCTGGCCAGCTGGAGGCCAACGACTCTGGTAGGCCTGCTTAAATCCAATCAGATGTCAAGGGGGGACACTACCATCCCAGCTCAGCAAGCAGAGGTCCCATTGTCCCCCCTTGACTCTTCTGTCTTTTTGCCTATAATGGGGGTGGGCATGAGGGAAACTGCCCTACTCTATAGATTTGAATGTATAGATTCAAATGGTTGCTTCATCTAGAAATGGCCTCATGGACACGCTGGCGTGACATTTGCGTGGGCACCCTGTAGTCCAGATCAGCTGACATAAAATTGTCCCACAAGTCTCTGAGCCTCATAGCTTTGTGGGCCTCGTGGTTGGGTGGGAAGGAGGGTGCTCTCACACTGAGACCTGTGCTTCAAGGTCACATGGATCCTGAGGCCAATGTCACCCCTACCTTTGGACCTGGCCCTTCATGCCTGGGATGCTGAGAGAGTCCCCCCTGTTCTGCTGCTCCCAGTGTAAAGTGCCTATGACTGCCTATGGCCTCAGTGGGTTTCCACTGTGCGCCTCCCTTGTCTCCAGTGTAAACACAAAGGCAGACTAGATTGGCTCAGGGCCTGGCAGCACACAATGTGGCTGCTGGTTTGTGGGCATCTGACCGGATAGGGTGCACTGAGCCCCTCTGTGTCCTCCTGGCTGAGCCACTTACTGGATGACATTTTCCTCTGTTGACGGGAAGCTCCCCAGCTCCTAGCATCAAGGATCCCAGTTGAAATGACCCCTCCCCAGAGGGTCCTACATTGCTTTCTATTGCCACGATAAACGCCATGGCCAAAGCAACCTCAGAAGAAAAGGGCTTATTTCATCTTATCATCTTTAGGGACAATACTGTCCCCAAAACCTCTTGTCTTAGTTTTCTTGTCAAAGGCAGGTGCACGGTTTAATCTGTAGACTGAAACAGTGTTTCAGTAGATTGAAGGTGTCTATATCTGGCATGGAGGTCTTAGGTTCCCACAAGTGGCCCATGGGCAGAGTTTATATCTTGAGGTACAGCATCTGGGTTCCTGTAAAGGGCAGGATTGCTTCTGCTGTGATTTATAGCCTCTGAAGGGGGTGCTCAGAACAGTGTGGTGTCTGGGTCAAGACAAACTGAGTCCCTGAGATGAAAACCTGAAACAGATGTGCCAAGGGACTCAGCGGGGTGAGGGAGCAGAGAGATGCTACACAAGGCTCTCCCAGCAGCTCCAGGAGTATAACTAACCTCAAGGGACCCAGAGAGGAGGGTCTCAGTTCAGAGCTATCCTAGTCAGAAGCCAAGGTGTTTTGGATGGGGCCTTGAGTCTCTCTGGGACTCTAGTAACCTGGGGCAGCCCTCCACCATCACACAGAGCCACAGGACCTGGCCCAGAAGATGGAAATGGCCCAGGAGAAGGGTGGACACTGAGTCCCTCCTAAGCCAGGCTGGTGCCGACAGGGGGCATGTGGAGTTGACGTGGGATTTGCCAGGTTTCTATGATCCCGCTGGTTCCCTAGCAGCAGAGATGGCCTTCCTGAGGTACTTCTGTGGGTCTCTTCTCCCTCGGTGCCACCCTTTCTATCCCGGTCTTGACTCATGATTCCTTCTGGGAGTGTTTAAGACCACTGCCCAGGGCCTCCTACTTAGTGTCAGGCCTTGGGAGAGGTGAGAGATTTAACAAGCAGATCTGGGAGTTGTGGAGATCTGGCATGGAACAAGCCTAGGGCTGCCCATCTGGGATCTTTGGGTATTAATGAGCCTCAACTTACTCTGCTCTGAAATGGGCTGGTGTCAGGCTTCTGAATATCAGGCCACAGTACCTAGCTGAGACCTGAGTTGGAGTGGAACTGGGTTATGTGTCATGTATAGGATGGGCCCTGTCTTTGAGAGGGTCAGGTCATAGGATGCCAAGTGTTGTCATGCATAGAAAGCAGCTTGTAAGTTCCGCTAAGAGAAGTCTAGACTGGAGGCTGGGAATCCCTCTCGTCATAAGGTGCTGAGCACCTGGACTGAGCAGGGTGGGCCAGGTGCTCTCTCCCTTCCCTGGGCACCAATTGAGCAAAGTCCTGGCCTGGTGACCTCTTGTTTCCATAGTTTGTTGGCAGAGCCCTCTGCCTCCCTCGACCTCGACTTGGGTATCAGGGCTGGGCTTGTTTGTGCAGCAGGGGCTGGAGGAATGAGCTACAGAGATAAGCTGAAGTAGCTGCCAATCACCCTGGAGATCAGAAGTGAGACACTCAAGGTCACGGAGGTGGGTTTACTGCGCCGTAACCAGAGAGAACGGAAGAGGACTGACGGATGGACGGGGTAGCTGCTGAAGAGGTGTGCCTCTCTCCCCAAGGCCTCGTTTCTGGAACCACTAAGTGACCAAAGGCTCTGGTTAGGGCAAGATGGCGGGTCTGGGGTGCAGCAGTAGAAGGACATGTCGGCAAACAATGCCTGTACTCACTGAGTGTACCTCAGGGCCCCATCTTGCTGTTTACCCTGAGGGAGCAGCAGATGATCCGTCCACAGCTGCCAAATCCTGGACAGGGATCAGGTCCCAGGACCTGTGGGTCAGTTGATGGCCTCCGTGGATACCTGTGTGGTGGTGACACAGATAGTCGGCGCCCTGAGGGAGAGGCAGAATCTATCACCACTAATTGGTAATTCTGTAAATTAGATATAAAGGCAGATGCTGGGAGCTCTGGGTGAACACTCAAATAATTGGACTGTTCTCACCAGAGGAATGCTGCCTTCTCTCTGCCAGGCTCCTGCCCATCCTAGCTTTATTGGGGCATACCTGATTAAGCACATGTTGGAAAACCGGAATCCTACAGGGATCCAGGATTCCTTGATGTCCGCATGTCCCTAAAGGGCCATCTCTGACCCTTCTACCCAGCCATGCTCACCCAGCTTGCTGAGCAGCTCTGCCTCCTGGGTACCTTGTCACCCTGACACTGTACTGGTGCCTGCCTCCACGGAAGCCACCTGCTTCCCATGGGTATTGTAAATGAAGCGCACTGCCTTTCCTATCAAAGGTTAAATGAGACTAAGAAAATTCCATCCTTAAAGAGATTGGTGGGGCTGTAGAGACAATACCGTCCTTGTGAAAGACCCATGTTCAGCTTCTAGCATCCATATCAGGCATCTCACAGAGGTCTGATATATACACACAGGCACACACATTTGCACACATATGTATATACATACATTCACACATACACATACAGGAACACATATATACATACATATTCATACATACATAGATATACACATATACTACCACCTTTCTACATAAACATACATGTACACACATATATATACATAATACAATACCCCTACATATGCATGCACACACATACACATACCCCTCATACATACATATATACATACACATACATACACCTACACATGCACATGTAAACACACTATCCACATGCACATAGACACTTACACACATACATACATGTACATATACATGCAAACATACTGTCCACATGTACACACATACACACACATGTACACACATACACACATGTACACACATATACACATGTACATGTATATGCAAACATACTACCTACGTGCACACACACAAATACATACACACATGTACACACATACATGTATGCACACACATAGACATAATTAAAAATAAAAAAATAAATCTCAAGCAAAACTGGTAAAGATGCCAACTGGCAAAAGTCTCTTCCTCTGTCAACGTTTTCCTAAGATCAGCGTACGTGCTAATACTGCATCCTGTTCCCAGAGCTGCACTCTGATTACCAACAGCTCCACTTTAGCCTTAAGTAAGTTATCCAATCACACGAGCATGTGAGGCCATGCTCGCACTACTCAGAGGGAGGAGCAGGAAACCCCCCTTTTAGGAATGAAGGAGCCCAGTGGCACCCCTGCTTTCGCATACCACACACCCTTCTTCCAAAGTGCAACTTTTAGCCTTCCCAAAATACTTTGCATTGTGCAGTCATTTTCTTGAGACCCCCAGATCCAATTTCTAACTTACTAGTCCTGCCTGGGCCACGCTATTGAAGGGTCACTTACATGGGTACCCTGTGTATCTATGTCGGTTGTTTCCATCTCACCCTGATTCTAAAGCCCACGATAAGTAGGTGAGCATCTCGGAAGTGACTATACCTGTGGGGACATCAGCTTCCATAGCCCCAGCCCATGTGATGCCCATCCTGCCTGGGCTCAGGCAGCCTCCCTGGAGAGGACCATCTCTGAGCACAGCAGGGGCTGCCCCAGACCACACAGCATTTCAGCAGGCAGACTCCATCCCCTTTATAGTTTCTTAATTGTGTATGTATATATATGTACGTGTACGGGTGTGTATGTGCCACAGTGTGTGTGAAAAGGCCAGAGACAACCTATGAGACTCAGTCCCATCCTTCGCTGTGTGGGTTCTGGCTGCTTGCCTGCAAACACCCTTACCCACTGAGCCATCTCATTGGCCTGGTGGCTTTTCAATCCATATTGACATTATTATGTAGTTTTATTTTTTAACCTGTCAGTACTGTGAATCAGGGTTCTATGGAAGCCCAGAGGCACCAACTGACTTGGGGTGGTGTACCCCTAAATAGAGGTGACCTTGGAACTGAGATGTGAAAGGAAGCCTCTCTAAGCAGTGACTACTGTCACAAAGGCCCTGAGGCAAGAAGGACTCCCAAACACAAAAGGTGACAGAGAGGTCGGTGAGGGCAACAGGGGATCCTGAACTGAAAGGAGTCAGTCCACTTTACGATGCAGCCTGTGCATCAAGAAAGGACGTCCCAAAGGAAACAGAAACGATCAAACGCAGCACAAAACCAGAAAACGGCCAACTAATATCCCTTGCGAACGCGGGCACCAAAGGCTTAACAAAACAGAAGAAACAGAAGTTGACAACATGTAACTGTACATCATGATCAAACGACCTTCTCCCAGGGCTATCAGGCCCATGTGACAAGCGGAAACTGGTCTGTCGCCGTCCACCGTGTTAACAGCTAAGGCGTAAAAATCACACAGCCCTGTAAGTCCACGAAGAAAAGTCATTTGGCGAAATCCAGTAACGAACGACAGAGAGGCGTGTCCTTACTCATCCAAACCACAAACCAGTGGAGAAACTGTACGTGTTTGTGTTTGCCACTCTTCTCTGCTGTGGCAACTTAAAACAAGGTGCAACTTAAAAGCGGAGAGGGTTATCCAGCTCATATTTTTAGAGATGGGGTCTAACATGGCAGGAAAGTCACAGGTGGCTCCAAGGCACAGGGAACAGGTGGTGGCCACTTATCCGTGCCTCCGTGGACCTCGGCGTGGCTGACAGGGGTAGGAGCCAGAGGGGGAGGACACTGTTGCTTAGCTGCTTTTCTCCTCTCTCTTTTTATTCAGCTCAGGAGAGGGAGAGGGAGAGGGAGAGGGAGGGAAGTAGGGAGAGAGAGAGAGAGAGAGAGAGAGAGAGAGAGAGAGAGAGAGAGAGAGAGATCTCACTGGAAGGGAATGCACAGATGCAGGGGTGTCAGCCACTAGGGAAATGCGGGGTTTACAGAGGTGTAGCTGGCCCAGCCTCTCTGGAAAACAGTGTGGTATGACAGGACTGTCACAGGACACAGCAAGTAAATTCCTGGCCACACAACCAGGTAGGTGAGAAGCCCCCATGCTCACACATGTCCATAAACATGGCCTGCTCCCATGACACCAAACTAGTCAGGCTAGTTGTCTTTCATGGGTAATGGCCAGGTAAATGACAGTGACTCCATGCTGTCTGCTTACAGCAAGACTGTCCCCTGCCTACAGTGGCCCATGTCACTACATCTGATGTTGCCATGTTACTTTGACCTTTCCCCATGTCTGTGGGGAAAGGGGGCATTCAGTGCATCTCTGACGCACAGCAGGCTTATGTGTGTGAACTGAAGAACGCACTCAGCAGTAAGGAGTGAGTTCCACACCTGAACCACCCGGGCGGCCAGGCAATGCAGCTGAGTGCAGAGCCTATCCTCAGGGTTTGGCATTGCACTTGTGTTTCTGAAACTAACTGTAGGGTGGCGAGAGATTGGTGGTTGCCACCGATGATTATGGGTTTCAAGAGGGCAAGGTGCATGGTGGGGTGGGAGAGAAGTTCCCTGAGAGATCTGGACAGAGGGTACATGGGATCTCAAAATTATTCTTCTGACTTCTTAGGAATCTCAATCGTCACGTAATAAAACACTCAACAAAAACAACCAGAAAGGATACACACTGCCATGTGCCCTGACAGCCACAGCCTGGCTTCTCCGCCCTGTTCTCCCTCCTTCCTGTCCTATGGGATACTGTGTTGGGTGGAGGGTCTGGAGGGAAAAGAAAGAGCAAGTAGCTGGGACTCTGGACATGGAAGGAAGTGTGCTCATAGGTCAAGACAGGGCTCCTTTTCAGAACACAGCAGAGGAAACAGAATGCTGGGGACCCTGAGGATAGGCGTGTCCCCGCCTCTAGGTCAGTCTTCTATCGACATTTTCTGTAGTGGGGTTCAGCCTTGCCCCCACCCCTGACCTGCTCCTGCCCAGATCAGGCTCTGTCCAGTGTCTGAGCAGGTCCTAGATCCACCCCTCCACCTCCTTGGACTGTAGTGGCTGTCCCAGCTTCATCCCTGCTGGGGTCTGTGGGGTGACCATGTAGTCCTCAGTCCCAGACACACTAGGACCACCCTGAGGAAGTCATCTGCTGGGAAAAGAAGGAAGGAAGGAGAAGACCCAGGGTCCCACTGCTACTTGGTAAGGCTTCTGAGGCCTGGAGACGGAGCCCCACACAGGCCTGTCTCTTCCTCTGTGTTAGTTCAGAGGAGGTGAAGCAGTGAGCCCCACTCTGATCACAAAGCTCCCAGGTCATTGATGCTAGTTTTCAGGGTCTGTGGCCCCTGGATCTGAGGACTCGTTTCTGGTTCCTGTTCCCATCTCCAGCATTTAAAAAAACGTTTATGTGTGTGTGCATGCTTCTGGCAAAGCAAACACTCTCCTGACTGTGCCATTAGCTCAGACCCCTTACCTGGCTGGCATTTTATTGCCCAGTAGGTAGAACAGGGTATTTGTGGGGGTCCCTGGGGCAAAGGGACCAAATGCCCAGCCAGCATGTTCAAGTTAACCCTGGTCATTCATACTCAGATGGTATCTACCCCAACTGGCCTGGCCACTGGGGTCTGCCTGCCCTTCAGTGGCTTGGTCATGCTACAGCGCCCGCCTGAGGGTTTTAATTGGAATGCCCTATCAAGGGCTTAAATTAAAAATCAAATACTCAGAGCACCAGTGCTTCTTAGATGACTAAAATTAAAACCTAATTGAATTTTCCTAGGGAAAAATATCTTGGGGAAATTTAATTACGGAAGCAAAAGACAAGGTTTTTAAAAATAGATATATATGGTTTTTAATTCATGGTTATTTGCAAAGCAAATTAAAAAAAAATGCTCTCTCTGCCTCTGAGGAGGTTGGCTACAGACAAAGGAGCTTAGGGACGTCTCTGTGTCTGCAGAGCTGATGGAGGAGCTCAGACAGCTGGCCCGGCCTGTGACCTCACACCCAAGGATGGGCCTCTCACATGGGGCGGAGTTGCTGCCTCTGCCCTGGGACGCAGTGCAGAGTCAGAGGTAGAAGCTTCACATGTGCTGTGTGGTTGTGCAGACCTGTTTGTATGTGCGCATGTATGTGTAAATATATACACAAACAAGCATTGATGTGGAGGTCAGAGGTCAACACTGGGCATCCTTCTCAAGTGCTCTCCAGCTTATGTTTGGAGACAAGATGTCTCACTGTGCCTGGAGCTTTGTGATTCAGCCTGGCTGTTTGGCCAGTGAGTCCTAGTCATCCTCCTGCCTCTGCTTCCCTGGCACTGGGATCTGTCATCTGTGCTGTTGCATTAGGGTTTGTGGATGTGAGCATCCAAATCGAGTACCTCATGGCTGTGCAGCAGGGACTTTGCACACTGTGCCATCTCCCCAACTCCTTGCTTTAAATTAGATGGAGGACAGTCTCATCTCTTGTGGGACCGTGAAAGGATAGCTTGGTTCCTGGTTGGGCACAGGCTTCGAACCGGGGACCCTAATGGGACAACCGCAGGTGTTCGGCCACACCCCCAGACTCCAGGCTCCTGACATGCCATTGATCTGATGTTCAGTCACATAGGGCAACACCCCTATCAGCCCCTCCACGGGTAGAGGGCGAGGGCGTGACTACAGGCCTCAGCCTCACTAGATTTTCATATTGATGAGATACCTAAAGGCCAGAAGGCGTAGCCAATTAAGTTTCCCAGACCATCCACCTTACAAACAGTATTTAACCAAAGGCCCGCCCTGGGGGTGTGGGGGGAGGGCACAGCAAGATTCATCTACCATCTGCCATGAAAATAAACCCTTTTGGAACCATGGACCTTTTCGTGTCGTTGGGGCCCTCCATGGGAACGGTGGTGAAGGCCTTTAATGAGCTGCTGTTGCCTCCGATGCGCCTAACTTCCCTCCTGAGGACCTTTCTACATTCTTGCCATGGAGCCAATTCAACCGAGCTAGCCGACCCTGCAAAGTGAGTACAGTACAGAGTCTCTTTCCTGTGGGGGGTGCTGTCAAGGTTTTCCTCTCCCTTGTTCCTCTCGGCTGGGGGCCAGCCTCTAGCTCCCAGTGTCTGTTCTTCCGTGCTTCCCAGCGGCGTCTGGGTGCCCAAGGACAGACCACTGGATCCCGGGTCAGCCGTTGGCCTGGAGACCCGACTCAAGAGCCCTGCGCCCCCACGGGACTTCAGACTGAGTGAGACCTCCCGGCCTGGGCAGAGCCTCGCAGCTTCTCTCACAGCACAGCGTCTACCTGGCGCAGTGTGGAGTGAACTCAGTCAAAAATCCCGCGCCTTGCTTCTGCTGCCCAGAGTCGCGGTCCCAGGCGACTGGGGTGCCAGACCACGGAAACCATATCTCTGCCCAACAGAAACTCACGCCCACTCATGAGCTAATCTTCCCCTCAATCTCTGGACCATAAGCCCCTCCAAATGGAAACAGAACAAACCTGAATCCTTACGACGTAGAACCTGTCCCCTACTTCAAGTCTGGTCCACCTGGGGACAGGCCACATCTGCTGTCCTTTCTTCTATGTTGGGGAGAATGTTCTAGAAAACTAAAATTCTACACCAAGTAGCTTTTTGTTGGAGATGGAGAATCCAGTCATGAGCAGAACAGACAAGGTCATCAGGACTACCATGTACTTCTGTCCACAGCGTGACCACTTTGAAAATATAGGACAGCTTGCTCACCCCTAATTTACCCTAGATATTAAGATGGATGATGCCCAGGGTTAGCATTAGGGTTGGGGTTGCATTTATGGTTAGGGTCATGGCAGGGCTGAGACCACAGGGAACCTTCTGGGGTGCTCTGGGTAGGGCTTGGATGGCTTTTCCGGGCAGTGGGGGGTTGAAATAGGAGCGAGGGACCTAGCTCCCCTACAGGTGAGAATTAAGATGTGTTTAAATTGCCATGATCCAAAGAAGAGCCTTGCCTCCTTAGAGTGGTCTCTTCTACTTCTATGCCCAATGCTGCTCTCCTCAATGTCTCCTCAAGGGTGAGCCCTGTCTGCTGGTGCCCAGCTGTGGGCATTGACCATTATCTCAGGACTCCTTGCCCCCTCTAGGCTTCCCCTCCCTGCCCCCTTTAGGCCTGCTTCCCACTCTCTGTGGAACAGAAGGAAGAGGAAGGCAGAAGAGGGGAGGGGAGAAGTGGGCTAGCTTTGCAAACTGTTCTGGTGTAGTGAGGAGCAATGGAGTTTATTCAAGGCCCCACTGCAGCAGGCCAGAAAGTCCTGCCCTGTCCTTGGGGATATCCAAGGACAAGCTGTCCTTTGTAGAGACAGACACATAGCTAATTCATTCAGTTGTCCATAGCCTATGGAGACGGTTTCAAGGTCAGAGGAGGCACCCGGGCTAAGCAGTAGAGATACCCAGGTAACAAGAGCTGATAGGTATGGGGGCGGGGAGCTGCGAAGGGGATGTGCCCTTGGCACAGTGGCGAGCAAGGCCCCTTCCCTCCTCTCTTTGGAAGTTTTCTTTTGTCTGGAAACCCAGCTAATTCTGACAGGCACAGGGCCATGAAGCTGTATGGCAGATCTGAGTCTCTTGTCTTCCTTCTGGGATAGGTGGATGGATTCAAGTGCTCACTCCTGGACTCTGTCCTAAATTGGTGAGGCTGCAGAGGGAACAGTACTGCTCTCTCCTGGGGTGCTTGAGGAAGCTCCCCAGGACATGAAGCCATCTGCTTCTGATAAATAAAGGGACTTCATGGTTTGGTCAAGGGACCCAGCTGTCATGGTGGCAGGAGGAATCCTAGCTCTTTCTGTTTCCTTCTCAACAGGGCAAATGGTGACAACAGGACAAGCTCAAACAGCTTGCTATGTCCCATGAGGAACGAGTTTTAATCAAAATGAAAAGTGAGGTGCTCCACAATTTCTGGGGGACTCTGGGATGCACCTGTGTTTCATTATGCAATTGTGTGTTTGTGGGGGGGGGGTCATGCAGCCTGGTGGGACATTGGGAATGAAGAGGCAGAGTCAGGCCGGAGAGCGCTCAGGCCTTGCGTTTGCATGTTGTGTGACCCTGGGCAAGTTGCCACGCTGTCCTGTGTACCCTGGACGCCTCACTTGCAAGGGGTTTGTGGAGAGAGGGGATCAGGGGCTATGTTGACACCTGAGCCCAGACAGGTAAATGCTAGTAAGGCCAAAGACCTCCAAAACCCACACCACATTTGATTGCCAATGGGACAGGGACCTTTAAGAAGTGACTAAGATTGTCCTCATAAACAGAGGCATGCTGGTATCCGTTTTTCTCTGTGCAGGCTCCTGATAGAACACAGGTTAGGTCACTCCTGCCTCACTCCCCAGAGTTCTGTGCCCGACTCACTGGACGTGGTCTTCTGCTGTGGACTTACAGTCTCAGACAGTGACCTAGGACCCGCTTCTGTTTGTCATTCTGCCGACCACAGGACTCCACGGCAGTCACAGAAGACAGGCTGACGTAGGTAAGATCCATTAATCTTTTACAGTGGGAGGAAGGGCCTGTCTGTGTGTGATGTCAGGCCTCTGGATGTGGAACCTGTGTTCAGGCTCTAGGATACAGAACCTACAGGGAGCCGTTTGCTGGGCCCTGGGTGCTGGGGAGTCAGAGCTGCTCTGTAGCACCGTAGCTCTTGGGCTCTGCCTTCCACCAGGGTTTCGGTGAGCTCGGCTGTAGTATCTTCCTGCTGGGAGCACAGAAGCCCAAGGAAGGACTTCTGCAGTGGTAGAGCTCAGGGTGTCCCCCACATCTCCTCTTCCTGCTCTGTAGCTGAGACATAAAGAAGAATACCTTTGTGTGTCTTCTTTGGGGTGCAGGT